>NW_007245841.1:554312-573490 GCF_000164805.1 Carlito syrichta | reverse complement strand
CCCGGCAATAATATTTTTTTAAAGGGACGAGACAACATATAGAAATGAGGAAGAAACACTGGGCACAATGGCTCATGCCTGTAATCCCAGCACTTTGGGAGGCAGAGGTGAGAGGACTTCCTGAGCCCAGAAGTTTGAGATCAGCCTGGGCAATTTGGCGAGACCTTGGTTCTACAATACATTTTTAAAAATTAGCCAGGCACTGTGGCACGCGCCTGTGGTTCAGCTACTTGAAAGGCTAAGGCGGAAGGATTTCCTGAGCCAAGCAGGTTGAGGTTGTGGTGGCTACACTCCAGCCTAGGTGACAGAGTGAGATTCTGACTCAAAAACAAAAACACACACACACAAAAACCCCAGAAATGGGGAAGAAGGACATTCCAGGCAGAGAGAACATGTTGAGAAAGTCATGGAGGTGAGCAAGACAAAACCTAAAGGCAAGGAGAGAGAGACTCAATTTGTTTCTAACCCAGAAAGGAAGAAGAGGCTTGGATAAGACGCTGGTTCCTCAAGGACCTGGGTGGGTGACAGAAAGAGAGCTCAGATAGAACTGAGGGGAATGCCCACACAGGATGCATGACTTAATGGAGAGGACACAGCATCTACCACTTCTCAGACCCCTGCTGACACTACCCTGGAACTTTGGCCAAGTCATCTCAGTTTCCTAATCTACAAAATGGAGATGAGTCTGTTTGTGAACATCAGCGAAGACCATGGCTGGGAAAGGGCTTTTATAGAAAGTTCTGAAGAAGAGTAGCTATTGCTATCATTACATAGAACAGCTAAGCCCAAAACAGAAATTAGAGTCTGGTTAGTTGTGGAACTCTTGAATTGGCCATCCTTAGCCTGAGTTGGAAATGCTGGAAGTTGTAGTTTGTGTTCATGGCTATTGAATAAGCAGAAGAAATTATTTTGAATACAGAGGATTCTGGAGAAGGGAGAGTAGAGATGCAAGGACCTTGTGGTGAAAGGGATAGTTTTGAGCCATGGACTAGTCTGTTATTGCTACCATAAAGTTGTGTAACCAAAATTCCAAACTCAATGGCGAATAACAAGTATTTACTTTTTACTCATGAATCTGTAGCTGTGCTAGTCTCTGCTAGGCTCTTTTGGGACTGGCTGAGTTTGACTACGGCTTTAGGTCAGGCTCAAGTCTGTTCCACATGGTTATCATTCTGGGAGCAGAAGCTGACTACCCAGAGCATGCTCTTCTCATGATGAGAAGATGTCCATGATGAATGTCAGATGCCCAGATGGCCAAGCAAACAATGCAAGAAACTTTAAAGCTGTGCTTGCATCATGAATGAAGCAGATCCCAGGGCCAAGTCTCAAATCGAGTGGGACTGGACAGTGTCTGTTCTGGGAGACACTGGAGAGTTGTGTGGCAAAGAGTGTGATTATGTAATCCTAGAATAGACAAATTCATAGAGACAGGAAGCAGATTTGTGGCCACAGAGAGAATTAAGAGTTGGGAGCAACAATCTTGTCTTCAACAGGCCCTTGTGGGAGAGAAATCAGTCCAAGATGCTGAAGGAACTGGATCTGGGATAGATCCAATGAGGCTGTGGGCCCAGGTAGTGCTTCTTCTGGGCGCAGCAAACAAAGAGTGATCCAGAGTTCCAGAGACAGGGAAGGGGGAACCCTATTCTCCTACCCCTGGTCCCCATTTCTCACCTAGAGATTAGAGTGCAGTTTGGATGCCTTGAGGGCTCCTGACAGCAAGGGACAGCAAAGGACAATTTTGCCATGCCTGGCAGCGGAACAGGCATGAGGGGCAACCTCTTGTTTTACCATCTAATTTAACATTCACCACCTTCTAAGGTAGGTATCATTATTCCTACCTTACAGAGAAGGAAATGGAGGCAGACAGTCATCAACTGGCTTGCCAAATCACCCTGTGAGTCCATGGCACTACTAGGACACCAGACAGACCCACACATCAACACCCTTAGTCAAATCACTTAACCTCTCAGTATTTCAAATACATTACCATAAAATAGGAATGAATTTAACTACCTATTAATACAACTACTTTCTTAATTGTAGTGTCTTTCATACAGTAAGTTATTGAGATATATTTTACATATCATAACACTTGCACATTTCAAGCATACAATCCAGTGGCTTTTGGTAACTTCACCACGCACTGCCACCATCATGATAAATCGGTTTTAGAACATTTCCATCCCCTCATAAGGTTCCTCGTGCCTACTGACTATTAACCCCCATTCCCGCCCCCTCCAGTCCCAGGTGGCCATAAATCTGTTTCCTGTCTCTGTGAATCTGTCTATTCTGGACATTTCACATAAGTGGAATCATACAATATGTAGACTCCTGTATCTGGCGTCTTTTACTTAGCACAATGTTTTAGAAGTCATCTGTGCCATGGCATGAGTCAGTGGTGTGATCCCTTTAATTGCTGAGTGATTTTCTGTCACATGGGTGGAGTGCATTTTGTCTACCCATCCACCAGTTGATGGACTTTTAGGTTGTTTCCAGTTTTTGGCTATTATGAACAATGCTGCTATGAACGTTCACGTGTCAGTCTTTGTGTGGACATATATCTTCACTCCTCTTGAATAGAAGACACCCAAGAGTGGACCCAATGGGTCTTATAGTAGTTTTATGCTTAAGTTTTTGAAAAAATGCCAAACTGTTTTCTAAAGTGGCTGTCAGTTTATATTCCCTCCAGTAACATATGAAGGTTCCTGCCCTCTGCATCCTCCCTAACACTTGTTATTGTCTGTCTTATTTATTATAGCCATTCTAGTGGGTGTGCGGTATCTCACTGTGGTTTTAATTTTCCTTTATCTAATGACTAATGATGTTGAGCATCTTTTCACGTACTTATCAACTGCATTTTATTTTTAGAACGAGGAATGAGTATGTGTGTGTGTGTGTGTGTGTGTGTGTGTGTGTGTGGGTGTGTATAAAGAGGTTAAATGAGAAGCCATCGCTCCCTAATGAGTGAAAGCTCTCCCTGCCCTTGGCCTGCCTCCCTACTCCCTGCACACCCTAACATGGACAAACACCTCCATCTGTCTGGGGAAGGAGGCTAGGGCAGATCAGACAAAGCCAGCACCTGTTCCCCAGCAAAGGGACCCTGGAGGCTGAGGCTGTAAAATATAATGGGACCCTCTGCCCCTGACTGTCTCCTCCCGCTGGGCACCTGTCTAGGGTCACCCAGTGGGAACCCAGGGCATGCCATCTTGGAAGATCACAGAAAGGGTATGGACCCCAGGGACCACTGTGGGGATGCCCAGATGGAGGAGGGTTTGGCCCACCTGCCTCCTTCCCTCCATTCAGGGGCAGGAGCATAGCTCTGGAGGTGAGGTCACTCAGCCCACTGCTGCCAGGGCTCACCCTGGGCTGCAGGACCCTTCATGCAGGCATGTGCAAGGGAAATGGAAATTGACCGTTAAGGCAAGATCCTTCTCTGGCCTCTGGGCTGGTATGTGTGGTGCGTATGGTATGGTGGGAAAATGCCAGACATCACAGCAAAGCCCAACACTGGGCCCCGAGAAGGACCCTTCCTCTGCCCTCAGGAAGCCCCTACAGGGCAAGGAGTCTGTCGCTGACCCTCATAGGTCAGAGTAACAAGTGTAATGACAAGATGTGCAGTGGCCTGCAGTTCATCAGGGCCTGCACAAGCTGGGCGAGAGACCAAAGTTATTTCTGACCCTGCCAATAGCCTTGTGACATGAGTCCAGCAGGTGTTAACTGCCCTGCACTTAACTAGCTTGCTGGCCCTCTATCCCTTGGCCAAAATATAGATGCTGCCGAGGAATGCTGTTGACTCAAGCTTCGAGAGCATTCTCCACCCCATTCAGGCTTTGCTAGTGACTGAACCATCAGCTCCCAGAATCAGGGAAGTTTGTACCCAAAAATTCTTGGCCAATTTGTATTTATTGTTGTAATTATATTTAGCTAAACAAACAAAACATAATGTAATCTGATGGCAAAAGAAAGTAATGTTTTGAGAAAAACTAAATCTAATGCTTTGGAAATATGCAATAAAGATGAATTGCTAAAAATAAAGCTTGATTTAGTTTTGGGAGAGATTTGGGGTGGGAGGGGATAATAGCAATGTAGAATTCCAAATTCAGATTGCTTCACAAGTGTCCTCGAATCCCACTGAAAAGAAAAAAAGGACTGAAAATTGTTGGCAGTGCTCTATGGGTGCAGTCAAAGCAAACAAAGCAGAACTCCAGCCAGAGTACTTGAACTCAAAGCAGCAGCTTTGGCCTACACTGTTTCATGTTAGACCAAAGGTTGAAGGGGTTTGTGAATCTGTTTTTTATGGTTCCATTTTTCTCCCTGTTGTTGGTTACCTGATCACTACTTAGAAGAAGTCAGGTTAGCTGAGAGGTTTTCTGTTGGATCATTATGCTCATTTTACAGATGAGGAGAGTAAGGCTGAGAGAGACCAGGTGTCTCGTTCAAGGTCACACAGTTGAGAAGTCCTGGTATTGAACCTGGACCTGGGTAGCTCCTGAGCCAGGATCTTCCTGCCCTGATCCTGGCCTCTGGCACATGGGAGTATGAGCATGAGCCCAAGACTGAGCATGAGGGTGTGGGTGTGAGAATGAGTGGGTTGTGTGGTGACTCAGAGTGTCTGTGGGTGACAGCATGAGGGTGTGAGTCTGGCGGGGGACATGTTTGGATGAGTATGAGGCTCTGAAGTCAATCCTGGTCCCCAGAGCATGGCCTTCACCCCCGTGGCCCCGTGGCATCTGCTCTGTGCTGGGGCAGGTCTAAATAACCCTGTGAGAGGAGCGGCAGAGAGCTGGGCCCTAAAAAGGAGGTTTGTACATAGACAGGACACAGCCCAGAAACGGCCCCACCTCTCCTGTCCTCCTGGCCTAAGGAGGGGCCCAGCCACATCTCAAACCCTGGCCCCTCCTCAGTTCCTAAAAGTCTGCCCACATGGACCCTACCAGATGCCTTCCTCTTCCAGGTGACCCAGAGGGCAGTGGGTCTACATTCTGTCTGGGATTCCTGCAATTTGGGATCCCTGAGCTCTGTAATTCTTCCCTAGAACATGAAGGACCCAGGGCAAATAGGGATGGTTCAGGGGAAAGGCAAGCAGGCTGGACTGAAATCAGCATTTGTCCTCTCCAAAACTCAGCCTCCTCATCTGTGAAGTGGGAGTGATGACATTCATCTTATGAAAGGCAGGAAAGGCTCACACTCAGGACTGCCTGGATCCAAACCCTCATTCTCACACTTGCTAGTTGTGTGAGCTTGGGCAAATAATAACCACTCTGTGCTTTAGTTTTTCTCATCTGCAAAATTGGGAACTTACAGCACCTCTCTCATAAGGTGCTTATGCGGGTTAAATAAGTTAATACATGTAGAGCACTTAGAAGATAGTTCACAAGAGGCATAGGTGCTCTATGTGTTTGTTATTGCTATTATCCTTACTGTCATTTTTTTTTAACTTATGGGTTCGAGTGAGCGTGAAATGAAATGTACCAGGCACAGAGGACTGCGGGAGCCCAGGACTTCTTGACTGCCCTTCCCAGCTTGAGGAGAAGGTCGGGAAGACACAAGGATAGACCTGGGAGCCTCTCGTTGCTTTTCCAGTCTCTGCACACAAGTCCTTTCCATGGGCTCAGCACGATTCTTCATGAGCACATTTTACCTCTCCTGCCTCATCTTCTCTAACAGACCACCTTGGAAGCGGTAGAGGGGTTCTCATCCCCATTTTCCAGATAAAATAACTGAGTTTCAAGGGTGTTTTACTGCCACCTGGAGGTTGGAATGGAAGCACAGTCAAGTTCAAGACCCTAAGAGCTCACAGGGGTAGTTTCATCTTCCTTGAGGCTGGGGCTGACTAGTCCCAAGATGTGCTGGAGAAGGATTTTCAGGCAATGGGGGACCTCAGACAGAAAATGTGCTGTGCTTGATTAGTGATGTCTTCCACAGATGCAGAAGTGTGATGTGGTGATCCGTGGCATTGGTCAACCTGTCCTTATCCATCTCCCTTACTTAGAATATGGCTTAGAGATGGGAGCCACTTGCTCAAGTTCTCAAAGGAGACAGTGCACAGTGGAGACAGACCCTGCCGGCCAAGTTCTTCCTCTGCCTGGCCCTGGGTCATTTCTATTTTCGTGGGGAGACCTTGACTCATTGTCTCTGCCATCTGTGGTCCTGGCTTCTAAGAAACAAGTCATTCAGAGTGGACTGAGTCCATCTGTGGGAAGCAACCTTTGCCCCATCTCTGCCCCTGCCCCTGTGGTTCCCACTGCAGAGGTGTTTGTGTTATCCAGGATACTCAAGAGCTGCCCCAGGGAGAAACAAGAAGAAAGCAGGTCTCTGTTACAACATCAATCTGTACTGGTAACACGTGGTCACTGGGTGAAGACCCAACAAGGCTGTTCCCACCTCACCAGGGGCCACTCCGATGCCAGCAAGGCAGCCAGAACAAGCAGGGATATAGGAAATCCACACGTACGCACATACCCATTGAGGAAATATTCAAAATTCACATTTATACATGGTCACAGATACACACCAGAGACACCAGAGAACATAATGTAACAAATGCCCATACACCCACCACCCAAGGTAATGCATGTTGACAATTTGTTCTTTTTGTTTTAGACTTTTCTAAAATAAAAAATGAACTGAAAATGTTATAGCCTTTCTTTATGCAGAAGTAACTATCATCAGGAATTTGGCATCTATCCTCCCAGTTCATTTAAAAAATTCATAAACAATATATAGTATTGTTGTTTGTATTTTTTCAACAAAATTTTTTTTGAGTCACCCAAGACTGGAGTGCAGTGGCACAATCACAGCTCACCAGAGCCTCGACCTCCTGGGCTCAGAGGACACTTTTGCTTTAGCCTCCATAGTAGCTGGAACTACAGGCGTGCACCACCACACCCGGGTAATTTTTTTTTTTATAGAGATGGAATATATGTTGCTCAGCCTGGTCTCAAACTCCTGGGTTCAAATGATTCTCCCATCTCAGTCTCCCAAAGTGCTGGGATTACAGGTGCTAGCACCCATCTTGTTTTAAAATTTATACAAATGGCATCATGTTATAATATTTCAACTTACTTCTGTATTACTTTCCTAGGGTTGTATAACAAAGTATTACAAATAAGGTGGTTTCAAACAACAGAAATTAATTACCTTACAGTTTCCGGAGCTAGAAGTCTAAGGATCCATGTGCCCTCTGAGACTCTGGTAGAATCCTTCCTTGCCAGCTCTGGTGCTGGTTGTCAATCCTTGGATTCCTCTGTTTGTAGTTGCATCATTTCAGTCTCTGCCTTTGTCGTCACATGATGTTCTCCTCTGTGTGTGTCTGTGTCCAAGTATCCCTCTTCCTATAAGGACACAGTCATATTGGATTAAGGTCCACCCTAATTACCTCATCTTAACTTGATTATATCTGCAAAGACCCTATTTCCAAATAAGGCTACATACAAGTACCTGGGGTTAGGACTTCAACTTTTTGGGAGACACAATTCAACCTATAACACTTTAAAAATCAAAATTATTATACTTTTTTCACAATTATCTAGTGCTCATATATGTAACTCAAGAATATTTATCTATTTATTTATTTTTGACTGGAGCGTAGCAGTCTTGGTAACATGATCACGGCTCACCACAGCCTCAAACTCCTGGGCTCAAGTGATCCTCCCACCTTAGCCTCCTGAGTAACTGGGACCATAGGCTCCCACCACCACACCTAGCTAATTTTTTTGTTTTTCACAGAGACAGGGTCTCTCTATGTTGCCTAAGCTGGCCTCAAACTCAAGCAATCCTCCCATCTCATTCTCCCAAATTGCTAGGATTACAGGCACAAGCCGCTGTGCCCGGCCAAAGCCATTTAGTTTGCTGTTTGGTGTTCTGCTTTATAAATAGGTAACACTGATTTATTTAATTACTCTGCTGATAGATGTGTGACTTATTTCCAAAGTTAGCATGTTTCCTTGGCCAGTGTGCCAAGGTTTCTCTAAGGTTCATTCTTGGGAGCAGAATTGCTAGTCACATGGTATGGAAATTTCCAACTTTTGTAGATATTGCCAAATTGTAGTATCAGAGAGTTCACGTTTTCCAACATCCTCATC
Organism: Carlito syrichta; assembly: GCF_000164805.1. Taxonomy (NCBI): domain Eukaryota; kingdom Metazoa; phylum Chordata; class Mammalia; order Primates; family Tarsiidae; genus Carlito; species Carlito syrichta. The sequence continues at coordinate 565,406 of NW_007245841.1, read as the reverse complement.
AACACTTAATAATGTCAAGCCTCCAGTTTTTGTGAATCTGATGGGTATGAAGTGGAATTTCTTTATTGTTTAGTCTGTGTTTCTTTGATAAATCGTGAAGTTAAGCATCTTTGCTTATGCTTATTCACTATTCCTGTTTTTGTTTTTGTGAAATGTTCATATCCTCTGCCCATTTTTCTATTAGATTGTTTGTATTTTTCTTATGGATTTACAGGAGCTCCTTATATATTTTGGATGTTAATCCTATATCTGTTAGATATGCTGCAAATGTCTTCCCATACACTACTGTTGGAATTTTAACTTTGCAGGTAGTACTTTTTATTGTACAGAAGTATCTGGTTTGATAGAGTTTACACTTTACTATATTTTTCTTTACGATTTCTAGCTTTTGTGACTTGATTAAGAACTCCTTTCCTATCCCAAACCATATGGGAATTCTCCTAATTTTCTTCTATAAACTTTTAAGATTGTTTTTCATACTAATTTATCTGAAGTTTTTTTTGTGTGTAGGATGTGAGAGAATCTAAGGTTATTTTTCCATAAGAAAAACTACTTGTCTAAACTCTCTCTTTGAATAATTCATCCTTCCTCTCCACAGATTGGTAATGCCTTTTGATCATACACAAAGGTCCCATATAACTTGAGTTTATTTCTGAAATCTCTTTTCTATTCCATTAATTTATTTGCCCATCCCTGTGCTAATAATCAGGATGTGTTCATTATCAAAGCTTTGTCATAAATTAGGACATTTGTTAAGACAAGACTCTTACCTTCTTCTAACTCAGATTTGTCTTAGATATTCTTGTACTTTTACCCTTCTGCATGAATTTTAGAATTAGTTTAATAAGCTTAATGAGAAATTTTACTGGAATTTTAATTTGGATTACATTGATTTTATGAATTAATTTGGGAAGAGTGAAAGCACATATTTATGACACTGAGCTTTTCCATGAACATGGCACTTCATTTATTCTTGAGTATGTGTGTGTTCTTCACTAATACTTTGTATTTTCTCTACAGCATTATTATTATACATCTCTTATTAGTTGATTACTGGGCCCTTATGGTTTTCAAATGATATCTTTACATTTACATTTTATAACTGGCCATTGCTGGTAGATAGGCACACTGTGAATTTGTTAGATTGACTTTATATCCGGCAACCCCAATTTCCTGCACACTCACCTTGGGACCCTGCACATTCACCTAGTTTAAAGCTCCTTCTCCTTCTAACTGAAGGAGAGGGAGCTTCTAACTGAAGGAGAGGGAGCTTTAAACTAGGTGAGTGTGCAGGGTCTCAAGGCAGGATACAGTATAGACTAGGTATTTAGAGCATGGACTCTGCCTTCTGATAGGCAAATCTGGATTTCAGTTAGAAGGAGAGGGAGCTTTAAACTAGTTGAGTGTGCAGGGTCCCAAGGCAGGATATAGTAGGACTAGGTATTTAGAGCATGGACTCTGCCTTCTGACAGGCAAATCTGGATTTGAGTCGTGGATCTGCCACTTACTAGGTGGGTAAATTCCTTAATGTCTGAAGTAATGAGCACTCTCACCTCCAGGCATTGGTGGGGATGCAGGGAAATGAAATGCATACCAGCAACCAGTACGACGCATGGCATAGATAAAGTGTTTAGTTGATGCTAGGTCTTGCCATTAGGCTTCTTCTACATAACCAGGGAGATAATCATCCATAGTAAAAGAAATCAGTTCCTACCTCCATTCACCATGAAGAAGCTATGCAGAGTTACCAGCAATCAGCAACTCGATCACAAATTAACACCCATATGAAGTGTCTACCCCAGTGACTGTTGATTTGGAGCTCACATTAAAAACCCACTTGTTTTCTCTGTCTATGCCATTTTAACACACATGGCTTCACAGTCAGCGAGTAAATAGCTTGTCATTGACCATCAATTTGAGAAACCCTGGAGGACACCTGTCTACATCTTTTACCCTGCCCTATGCCCCAACATTCTGAGCCACTCCTAGTGATATGGTGGACACTATATGCTGTGACAATCATAGCATACCAAATATACCCTGCAAGAAACTAATGTATTTATTGAATTTACAAATTTATGGCTGCTGGGTATGGGGCTACTTACTCATGTGGAAACAGACAACTGGGCAACAGAAACTTAACTGTATTTATATTACCAGTAGTTTCACTACAACTTCCAATACCGTCACTCACCTATTTACACAGAGCCAAGTCCAACATCTCTGAAGTGTACGAAAGAGAACTTGGCAGTGGATATGGTTGCTAAAGAGAGTGGGAAAACAGGAGAAATGGATCTGGGTGTGAGTCAGGGCTTCCAAAAATACAATGAAGGAGGACGGGAAGGTGCACTCTAAAATGATTTCAAAGGCTCAAGCCATGAATAAGTTTCATCCATTTGTTCACAGAAGCTGTCCCCAGCCAAAGCCCCACGTACCAGGACTGCCTCCCCTAGGGCTGTGGTCACTGCAGCAACAGGATCTGGTGTATAGCAGGCTATTCGTCATCGTTGTTGAAAGCCCAGCATGTGTCAGTCACCCTGAGAAGTACTTTCTAGACATCAGCACATCAAATCCTCCCAGCAAACCACAAAGGGAGTGAACATCCCTATGGAGGAAACCACAGCAAAGAAGGGTCAGGGCCAGGATATGAACTCAGAACTGTTCTGTGGTTGTTAGTTTAGTTTGGGTTTCCCCCTCCCGCAAATGAATGAATGCTATTGTAGATTAGTATTACTCCCGGTTTAGTGACTACCTTCAGCTGTCCCTGTGAGTACTGCCACTGTGTTGCTGAGTCATTCAAACACACTGCTGAGTATTTTCACCAGACTGGGAAATATTTGATTGGGCTGGTATATGCTTCTGCTAGGCTGCTGGGTGTGGGGGCAAGTCCTGAGCTCATCTGGGGGGTGATTTGATCACCCAGCCGTGGCCAGGGCCCTGTGTCTGGCATTTCCCTTGGGGTACCCCCTTGGCAGAACAACAACTTTCCAAACTCTGAGCAGCAGCTGCACTGACTTCATGGAAATAGCTGAGGCTGGCATACCTCTGCCCCCCAGTTCCCAGAGAGCCTGAGGCACAACTGGGGCCAGGATGATGGTAGGAGGAGACCTCTGAGGCCCTGACGACAGAACTTACCCTGCCTGAAGCTTTGGGACTCAGGGACCTTCCCTGACTCCTTAAAACCTGCCAGAGTCAGTACTGCCACAGACAATACTGTGGGGGCACAGGAGAAGGGCTGAAAGAGGAGGCTTCCAGGCAGATGCCCTAAGATACCAGAGGCTCCGAAGCCATTGAGTCCACCATGCTCGGCCCATAGCACAGGTGCGGAGAGTGAGGCCCCCAGTCAGACTGTTTACAGGAGTGCCTATCAGATCTGCCCTTGGGGAGAACACCTTGGCAGATCTTCGCCCTTTCCTGCAAGGGGGCCTAAGAGGACCCAGACGCTGCTCAGTACCCTTCCTACCCCACCCCCAATGCCTGTGCTTGACCTTCGCCTCTGGAATCCAAGCCACACACTTCAGAAGCTAGAACTGGGGCCCCAGAGAGCTGGGGGTCACCTCCCATACAACTTTTTCTATGAATTCCTTTTAAAGGTATAACAAACCTCAGGGCGCCACAGCTCATGCCTGTAATCCCAGCACTTTGGGTGTCGGCGGCGAGAGGATTGCCTGAGCCGTGTTTGAGACCAGCCTGGGCAACTTGGTGAGACCTCGTCTCTACAGTAAATCAAAAAATCAGCCAAGTGTGGAGGCACATGCCTGTGGTTCCAGTTACTTGGAAGGCTGAGGCAAAAAGATCACCTGAGCCCAGCAGGTCAAAGCTGCAGTGACCATAAGCGTGCCACTGTAATCCAGCCTTGAGTGACAGAGAGAGACTACAACTCAAAAAATAAAAATCAAAACAATTAAAAATAAAGGTATAACAAACCAACTTGATTTTTCCAAATTTCTCTTATAGCAAAAATAGTGAGTGCCTGATTTGCTAAACATACACCTAGCCTATGATCCAGCGATTCTCCTCTTGGGTGACATGAGTGCCACCAAAAGGCCTGCCACACATGTTCACAGCAATTGTGTTCCTAATGGTCCCCAGCTGGAAACAACCCAAATGACCATCAGGAGACTGGATAAATGAATCATGATACAGTTCATGTATAGTTCATGGAATACTTATACCGCAATAAAAAGAGAGTGGGTTGGGTGTGGTGGCTCACGCCTGAATCCCAGCACTTTGGGAGACTGAGGAGGGCAGATTTCATGAGTCCAGGAGTTCGAGACCTGCCTGGGCAACAGAGTGAACCCTCAACTCTACAAAAAAAGTCCTTAAAGAAAAATTAGACCGGTCGCAGTGGCTCAAGCCTGTAATCCCAGCACTTTGGGAGGCTGAAGCAAGAGGATTGCCTGAGTCCAGGGGTTCAAGACCAGTCTGGGCAACTCGGTGAGACCTTGTCTCTACAATATACCAAAAAATTAGCCGGGCATGGTAGTACACACCTGTAGTTCTGGCTACTTTGAAGGCTGAGGTGGAAGGATTGCCTGAGCCCAGCAGGTCGACACTGGGGTGGCCATGAGCGTGCCACTGCACTCCAACCTGGGCAGCAGAGTGAGACTCTAATTCAAATAAATAAATAAATAATAAAAATTATGGACTTCGCAGCAAATTAGATGGAGTTGGAAATTATCATGCTAAGTGATCTAACACAGAAGCAAAGGACTGACTACCACATGTTCTCTCACTCATAAGTTGTTCCTGAACATTAATCACATTAGCACAAGGGAGGCGTCACTGGGCACTGCCAGGAGAGGAAGGGAGGGAGGGGGGCACATAACAACACAAAGGCAGCCGGGCTCGGTGGCTCAGCCTGTAATCCCGCGCCTTTGGGAGGCTGAGGTGAGTGGATTGCCTGAACCCACGGGTTCGAGACCCGCCTGGGCAGCGAGACCTCATCTCTACAACAAATCAAAAAAATTAGCCAGGCGTGGTAGCGTGCACCTGTAGTTCCAGCTACTTGGAAGGCTGAAGCGGAAGGATCACCAGAGCCCAGCAGGTCGAGGCTGTGGTGGCCGGGAGCGGCCACTGCACTCCAGTCTGGGCGACAGAGTGAGACTCCAACTCAAAAAAAAAAACCAAAAACACAAAGGGTACCTGGTCCTATACCGGGGGAGCGAGGGCCAATTAGAGGCCCAAACTTCACCTGCATGCAGCCTTCTTGTGTAGTTAATCCTTACCTGTACCCAACATCTCTATAATAACATAATATTTAATTTAAAAAAAAAAACAAAATTTTTAAAAATCATCAAGCCACTCACGTATAAATACACTTAACTGTATGTTGTGCCACATTCAAAAATAAAATTCTTTAAAGTATATAAAAGCCAAAAAACAAAAAAGTACATGCTCATTGTTAGTTGGCAAGTACAGAGGTTCTTAAAGTAACTGCTGCCCTCCCCACCCCAGCACCAGCCACTTCTCTCCCTTATATTGAAGTGTCCATCCCCAGCTGCAACCTGGAGAAGACACCTGCTGGGGACCCACCTCCCTCTCCACAGCCCTCCCTGTGAGACATGCCTATCCCACTGCTGTGACTCCCACAGGGGAAGTTCTGGGTCCTACTCTTAGCCTTAAAGTCCACTCCAGGTCCTAGGGATGGGCCCCGTGGGCTTTCCCACCTCTGAGTGACTCCTGCCCCAAGATATTATCTTGTTGGGGGTGGACGGCATCAAACTCCAGCTCCTCACCCCATCACGCTTCCTCTTTCACCCCACCAAGGCCTAGTTTTCTCATAACACTGTCCCCTTTCCCTGGGCCGTCTCCCCAGAAGGCTGTTAGGAGGAGCTACTAGACTTGGCAGGAGACCCTCAGCCACACGACACTTAGACTCTGCCCACTTACATACCTCCTAAGTCATTTAGAGAAGCATTCAACTACCAAATGGTTGGCAGCTGGGCCTTCAGCCTGTCTCTGTCCTCTCCAGGGGCTCTATAGCCTGGGAAAAAATGAGGAGCCCACACCCCAAGTTAAGATCACCCAACAATCCCAGAGCGGGGGGAAAGGTACATAAGAAAGTGAAAGTGCCCCCACCTTTTGCTTTTATACATCCTATGGTGAGGAACTCACTACTAGCACTGACTCTTCTCTCCCTAGTTGGTCCTGACTATGAGAATCCTTGCTCCCACAGAGAGAAAACAAATCTATGGCTTATGGCTCCACCAGTAGGGTGACCAACTCATCTAGGTTTGGCCGGGGTTTCCCCAACTTTAGCATTGTAAGTCCAGTATTTGGAAAACCCCGCAATCCTGAGCAAACCCGAATGACTAACCCTGCCCCCACTCCTAGCTCCATCCTCTGGGTCCCTTAAGAGGAATCGTCTCAGGGCCTCTCTTTGCAGATGCCTTGTCCAAGCCTAGCACCCTCCCTCAGGCCTAGTTGTTGCGTTATTTGTTTATTCATCCATTTACCGACTGTATTCATAGCCATTCAGAGTGGTCTAGAGACTTAAAGTCTGAGCCCTGGAGGCTTGCACATCCTGGCTTTGTGACTTTCCACATATTACTTAAGATTCTATTTGCTAATTTCAAAGAGGCAATAATAACCCTCTCCCTCACAGGGCTATCACAAGTATTAAATGAGATAATGAATGGAAAGTGCGTAGTGCCTGGCACCTAGTGAGTACTGGATACATGTTAGCTTTTATTCTAGTATTCATTCACCCCAAAACATATTTATCATGTACTGACTCTATCTGGGCTCTAACCTAGTCATATTACCCAGACATGCCACCCCCCACACACCACAACGCTCATAGCCTGGCATGAAGAGCAGAGGGGAAGGCAGGCGACTGTAGTTCCATACGAAAAGGTTGTGAGAAGACAAGATAGGGGAAAGAGATGCCTGGGAAGGCTCCCAGAGGACACGGCATTGTTCTGGGCTTTGCCTGAGAGAAACTGGAAGGATACTTCATGAAGAGGGACCAGCAGGGCAATAGCTAGAAGTATGAGACAACACGACCCAGGCAGGGAGTAACAGATAATTCAGAACTTTAAAGTCTAGGCTGGATGTGGAGGAGGCCAGGGAAGGAGCGGATTTGGAAAGAGCTTGTTTTTCTTAATAAATTAGGAAAATGTTTAAACATGATCAGATATATTTATTTCAACTGCATTCCCATTATGATAAGGAATAAGAATGTGTTTGATTGTTTTTTGTTTGTTTTTGAGTCAGAGTCTCACTCTTTTGCCCAGGTTGAAGTGCAGCAGCATGATTATGGCTCACTGCAGCCTCGACTTCCCGGGCTCAAGTGAACCTCCCACCTCAGCCTCTAGAGTAGCTGAGACTACAGGTGCATCCCACCACATCTGGCTAATTTTTTGAATTTTGGTAGAGACGAGGTCTCACAATGCTGCCCAGGCTGGTCTAAACTACTGGGCTCAAGCAATCCTCCCCCTTTGGACTTCCAAAGTGCTGAGATTACAGGTGTGAAGCACCATACCTGGCCGAGTGTGTCTGTTTTTAACACTTTATTTAACATTATTCTGGAAGTACCAGCCTACACAGTTAGGCAAAAAAAGGAAACTAGAGGCATATAAATTAGAAAGGAGGAGAAAAATTGATTATATTTACAGCATCAACTGAAAAACCATTATACAAGAACTCAGTAGTATTGCTAGATGCAAAATTAATATATTGAAATTAACAGTCTTACACAATATAAAGAACCAGTTAAAGCCCAACTCCACCTGTACACAATATACCTATGTAACAAACATACACATGTACCCTCAAGTCTAAAATAAACCCCAGTAAGATTTTTTAAAATAAACAAGCCTATAAGAAGCTGATTCTGAAGTCCACATGGCAATATAAACAAGGACATTCTGAATGATAAAGAGTAATGAATGGGAATTAGTTTTTACCCATATTAGATAACGGGTTAAATCTGCAACATTTTAGACACTATGGTATTGGTGCATTTTACATAGATGGAGCAATAGAAAAGAACAGAAAATTTGTAAACATACTTGTTATGGGTAGAATTGTGTACCCCCAAAAGATGTTTAAGTTCTAACCTCCAGGACTGTGAAGGTGACCTGACTTGGAAATAGGATCTTTGCAGATCCTAAATTAAATGAGTTCAGCTGGGCTCGGTGGCTTAGCCTGTAATCCCAGAACTTTGGGAGGCCAAGGTGAGTGGATTACCTGAGCCTGCGGGTTCAAGACCAGTCCAGGCAACTTGGTGAGACCTCATCTCTACAATATATCAAAAAATTAGCTGGGCGTGGTAGCCTGCGCCTGTAGTTCCAGCTACTTGGAAAGCTGAGGCGGAAGGATCACCAGAGCCCAGCAAGTTGACACTGGGTAACTGTGAGCATGCCACTGCACTCCAGCCTGGGTGATGGAGTGAGACTCAAATTCAAAAAAAAATTTTTTTTTAATTTTTAGAAATTAAATGAGTTCATATTGGATAAGAGTAATACTGGATTAGGCCTTAATCCAGTGGTTGGTATTCTTATAAGGCAAGTGAAATTTGGACACAGACATAAACACAGAAGGAGACAGTCATGCGAAGACAGAGGCAAAGAGAGACTGGAGTTAAGCTGCCCCAGCCTAAGGAACGCCAAGGACTGCTGGCAATCGCCAGAAGCCAGGAGAGATGCGTGGAACAGTTGTCCCACCACAGTCACCAGAGGGAGCCTGGTCCTGCTGATACCTTGATCTCAGACTTCTAGCCTTCTGAACTTTGAGAGACGTATCGGTTGTTTGTAATAATTTGTTAGGACAACCCTGGGAAACCAACAGAACACCCAAATGCCTGCAGGAATTCAGAATATGACCAAAGCGACATTGCCAATCAATAACAGAAAGATGGATTATTAAATGGTGTTGGGACAACTAGTCACCCAGAGAGAAAAAGCTAAGTCCCTACCTCACATCTTACATGAAAACAAACGCTGGCATGAAGAGAACCCAGGAGTACTTTCAAAAGTCTTCTTACAGTAAAGAAGGTCTTCTAAAGTATAAATTTTAAAAAACTGAATCCATCAATGAAAAGATTGATAAATTTGGCCACATAAAATTCTTAAATTCTGCTTGAAAGATAATATAAACAAAGTCAAAAGACACATATATTATAGACGTATCATATGTTATCAACAAGGGGTTGATATTCTTGTTATTTTAAAGCACTCCTACATATCAGAAAGAAAAAACCCAACCTAATTAAAAGATAGGCAAAGGATATAAACAAACAGTTCCCAGGAAAGGAAATGTAAATGATTCTTAGTCATATGAAAACACGGTCAACCTCTCTTGTAGTAGGAGAAGTGAGATTACAGTTAAGCGATATTATTTTATATCTAACAGATTGACAAAGATCAAAAAGTTTGATAGCATGCTGTGTTGGCAAGGGTGTGGGAAACAGGCACTCTCATTCATTGCAAGTGGGAGGGCAAATTGGTACAACCTCTCTGAAGAGCAATTTGGCAATAACTGAGTAAATTCAAAATCTACATACCCTTTAACCTGGCATTTCCATTTCTAGGAATTGCCTATACAAATATACTTGCACATATGCAAATTGATGTATAAATGTGGATATTTATTTCAGTTTTGCTTATAATAACAGTAGACTGAAAACAGTCTAATTTTCCATCTGTAGGGAAGTAATGAAACCAATTACAGAACATCCACGCTGTGGAATACTATGCACTGGTTTAAAAGAACGGAGCCATGTCATATTTCCAATATGAAGAAATCTCTGTGATATGCAGTTAAGGGGTGGGCAGAGGGGAAGTAAAGTGCAGAGCAATACACATATACCCATATAAATACACTTGTCCAGTACAATGCCGTGGTGTAAAAAACGTCTTCACGGGCAGAGAATGTCTCTGGATAGGCAAGAAATGGGTGCAAGGACTGCCTTTAAGTAAGGAAGTAGAATGCTAGGTGAGGAAACTGCATACTTTACATTTACATATAACATGTGTATGTGGTAGAGAGGGAACTATATGTAACTCAAAAACATCTCCAAGAAAGCAAAAAAAGCACAAGCTTCCACCTAAGATCAGACAGAGTTTAAACGTAAGCTCCACTACTTTCTCAGACAAGTTATATCAGCTCTCTAAACCTTAGTTTCCCCATCTGTAAAGTGGGAATGATGATATTGTTCACGTCAAGGATATATGTGTGTGGAAAGAGAAAAAGAGTGGCAAAAGATCAACAACGGGTGAATCTAGGAAGGGCACGTGGGAGTTTATTGCACTATTGCACCTTCTCTGGAATTTTGAAAAATTTTCAAAATAAAGAATTTAGGGTTTTTTTTTTCTTGCTGATTCACAGACCTCACCCCAGGTGAGGCTGATAAACCAAACTTTTTTCTAAGCACAGTGTACTCCGAGCACCCCTGGACTAGCGCAGAGCTGAGTCTAGAAGCCAGGTAACCCTGATGACTGGGCCACCCCAGCAACTGCCTGCAGGGCCCCTTCCCTGCTTCGTGGGCAGGTAAAGAGGACCCTTTTCCAGGTGGGCACGTGGAGGGCAGGGCACTAGGAATCGGAGGTCGGAGTCTGAGGGACCAGCTCTCCTTAGCTCTGTCTTGGGAGAAGAGGACCCAGCTCTCGCCCTCCAGGACTGAGGGCGAGGAGCGGAGCCGCGGGGGTACCAAGCCCCGCCCCCCACCCACCGCTGGGGCTCTCCGCGGGGCCTGTGCCGGGACACGCAGGGAATCCCGGCCCTGGCGGAGCCCCCATCAGATAAGGCCGCCTCCCCCGCGCTGGCAGCCCTCGGAGCCGGCGAGGAGTTTACGTAAGCCGTTGTTGATGGAAAAACAAATGCACCAACAGGCGTTTCCTGGCCTGCTCGGCAGCCAGCCGCGGGCCCCAGACGCTGGCTCACCCCAGAGGCTCCGTCCTGACAGCTCCCCGGGGGCTCGGGCTGAACTCCGGGGGTCCCAAGTGTTGGGAGATCAGTTCTCGGGGGGGGGCGAGGCCGGGGGGTGCCAGAGACCCCCCCACCCTAACTTGGGCCACCCTGCACGCGGGCCCAGCACGCAGGAGGCAGTTAATGAATGCATGCTGTAAACGGCTGCTCCTGCCCGCCCCA
>NW_007245841.1:551043-554164 GCF_000164805.1 Carlito syrichta | reverse complement strand
CCCACCCCCGGGCCCGGAGCCCAGGAGGACGCGATCCAGGCCTCCATCCACACCACTCCAGGAGCGCCTGCTGCATGCCCAGCCCTGCTCAGAGGCGCGGCAGTGATGAGGTGTGGGAACCAGGGAAGAACCACGCACCGGGCATGTGCTAAGAGGAAATGGAGGGCGGGGGGAGGTGGGAGAGGGAGCCAGGAGGTGGGGCAGGGGGTTGTCTCTCTGCACATGGAGCCCGTTTTCCTGACTGTAAAACTAAAGGGGCGTCGGGGCTGACCATCAGAGAGCTGTTGGAGGAATGAGAGGAGGCAATCAAAAGTGTGTCTTACCCCCACCCCAGCCCATCTTGGCCTGTAGGGATGGCCAGGGTTCAGATCCTGCTCTGCCAGTCGCATAACCCCGTCGCCGTTTGCCCACGTCTCCTTATCTGTAAAAGGGAACTAGTACTTGTACCGACCTCAAGTTTTGAGAATTAAATGAGACATTTTGAGGATTAAAAAGAGATAAATACAAAACCCTTAAATCATACCTAGCGTAATGTCTGACAAAAAATATCACATAGGAACATGTCTGTAGCTGCAAATAATTGATTCCCACCTGCCCTTTCCCTCTCAGCCCAGACACTGCCTTTCAGGTGGCCTCATTGACCCTCCTGTCCCGGGTCAGGTGCCTCAGTTCCATTCCCTCACCAGTAGTCCCCATCAACCCATTCTCTTGGTAACTCCTCGTGCCTGGGGAACTACGCGTTTCCCACCAGACTGTGCACCTACTGTGTGCCGGGTCCAATGCCAGCCCTGCGAACCCAGAGGTAAATCCCATTTTGGTCCTGTCCTCTAGGGGGTTCAAGCCTGAAGTGGTGGAGATGCATGTGTACACAGAGAAAGGTTCGATGAGGAAAACCAGTGGAATCTAGAATCACTGTGAGGATGGTATAGAAAAGATCGTGTGGGCATGACATTGGCAAGCAGCATGACACCCAGTAGGTACACCCCAAAGCCACAATGACATAGAATGATACCATTTATTAGTGGAAAGACCTGGAATCAAATGCTGACTCCGCCACTTACTTGCTAAGCAACCTTAGGCAAGGCACTGTCTCTTTCTGGGCCTCGATTCCCCCATTTATCCGAGGGAGATTCTAATATTAAACACCCATCTTAAGGCTCTGGTGAGATTCAAACAAGCACTTTCTGGACTACCAGAGGGTTCATCCTATCAGCCATGAACTATCAATACCACTGGGGGGAAGACAACCTGGGAACAGGATTTGGTGTCAGGTCTGGGGTCAGGACCCAGCCTGGACACTCCTCATTTTGTGACCTATAGCAAATGGCTCAGTCTCAGTTTCCTCATCGGTAAAGTGGGGATAGCAATATCTACCTCAGGTTGGTGCAACAGCCAAGGAGGTCCCAAAAATAAGAGCTAATACTTGCTGCACACTTATTCAATGTCAGGGAGGGTTTTTAAAATGCTTTTTATATATGAACTCACCTGCTGTCATTTTACAGTAGGGAAGTTGAGGCAGAGAGATGCTAAGTAACTTGCCCAAGTTCACAAAGCTGGGAAGCATTGCTGGCAAAGAATCCTGGCAGTCTGGCGGGCACTGAAGTTCAAGGTCCTACCCACACTGCATCATTGCCTCCCGGAATCGGTACCAAGAGCTCAGCGAAGACACATAGTCAGGCCTCAGCAAACAGTAGCAATTGTTACAGTTCTATTAATATGTGGTGTTGATATCATCATGATCTTAATTACTCATCAATCCTTCTCAGAGCAGGGCAAGCTGATGCACTTTGGGCCCGAGTGGCTGCCAGCCGAGAGCTGGCGCCGGGATCCCAAAAGGTGGCCAGAGCTTTGTCATACCCAGTGACACACCCGGTGAAAGCCCAGGTGGTGGCAGGGGCAGGTGGGTCTGGTGCTGGGGCTGGGCCCTGGGTGAGCATGAGTGTCACATGCCCCTCTTTGCCCTGTGTGGTGCTGGATACCCGCTGGCTCCTGGAGCAGGGCAGGGCCAAGAGGGGGAGGCAGGGGCAGACACTGGGCCTTTTGTGTCCTGCTCCCCACGCAGCCCAACCCAGAAACCCGTCCCCACCCCCGCCCCAAGCTGGGCAAAGGGTGTGCAGTGCCCTCCCGGGAGAGGAAAGAATTCCGACTGGAGTCGGGAGTCCAGCCAGGACACTGGCTCCACTGCTTTCTGGCCGAGTGTGCTTGGGCCAGTCCTCCTGGATTCAGGCCTGGCTTTCTTCATCTCTAAAATGATGCATAGAGAGTTCATCTTAGGTATGGGCAATGATCAGAGAAAGGAGAGGAAAAGAAAACATTGCTTCTGAGGGGACAGGACAGGCCCAGAGGTTGGCTAAAAGCATGATTAGGGTTTTCACTCTCTCCTCAGACAAACCTCAATCACCTCTCCACCCCAACACACACACACCCCCCGTCTGCCTCACACAGGCAGAGGCTGCCTTGAACATATGTACACACCTGAACTCCCATCCCTGTGTGGACACACAGACCTACACAAACCCCTGAACACAGACACACACGCACTCTTCATCACAGACACACATACCTAGTCATAGATTACACACACACACGCGCGCGCACACATCTCAACACACACAGACAATCCCACAGGAGCACGCACCCCAATATGAGCACACTCAATCCACCAGAACACAGTCACAGACCTCCACCCACCACCGTGACCACCCCCACCACATGCAAGCTCCAGTCCTCCAGGAGGCCACTGGGGGGCAGAGTGAACCCCTCCGGGCACCCGGGATGGACTGCATGATCTTCATCCCTCCCATACTTGAGGAAGCCCTCAGGCTTGACCCCAACAGCCCACCGCAGAGCACGAGGAATGAGGCTAAAGGAAAGAGGGACCATTGGGGGACCTACTGTCACTGCTATCCACCTCTCCCTAACGTATTACCTGGCACACGTTAGGGATTCAAAGTCATCACTCCCTATTTTGAAGTTGAGGAAAGAGCTCAAAGTAGATCTCCCGGCTCCCTGACACCCCCGGGGAATTTCATCCGCGCGGAAACGAGACCCGTGAGGAGGGAGGGCTGGACCCGGGGCAATGCCGCGGTGCACCACCAGGGGGAGGCCTCCGCCCAGCCCC
>NW_007245841.1:530069-550890 GCF_000164805.1 Carlito syrichta | reverse complement strand
GCTCCAGGCCCGCAGTCACCCCCTCTGCCCGGAACCGCCCAAACCCACCTCCACCCCAGGCTCTGCCTGACGACCACTGAGGCCATCCCAGAGGGGAGGCCCTCCCTCGCCTCTTTTCAGGAGCATAAAGGTGGCCGAGTTGAAAGAGGAATTGAATAAATAGCATCAGCTCCCAGGAACATAGCGCTCCGCGTGAGTTATGCCGTTCGGTGTCCACAAAACTCTTTGGAGGAGGTCATCACTGCCCTCGTGTTACGGATCACACACACTGGAAACTCAGAGAGGTTAAGTGCTTTGCCCAGGATCCCACAGCAATAAGTGGCAGGGCAGCGTGTGGCACCAAAGCTCCAAGGACCAGACTCTAACCATAGTGAGTGCCCATGCGTTCATTCTCTCCAGAACTTGGGAAACGTTGATTCAGGACCCTGCACATGCTGGGCACTGTGCAGGGTGTAATAGAAAACTGAAGAGCATTGCTGAGTCAGGGAGCTCAGCGCCAGGAAAGAGTAGAGGAAAGCACTTTCAAAACATGCCTCTGTAAGTCATCATCTTCATCATTATTATTTTAATTTTATTTTGGCCAAATGGACTTATTTTCTATTTTACTTGTTCATTTTATTTTGAGTCAAGGTCTCACTCTGTTGCTGGAGTGCCGTGGCATGATCACGACTCACCGCAGCCCTGACCTCTTAGGCTCAGGTGACCCTCCTGCTCCAGCCTCCTAAGCAACTGGGACTACAGGCAGGCACCACCATGCCTGGCTAAGTTTTAAAAATTTTTTTGTGAAGACGAGGTCTCACTATGTTGCCCAGGGTGGTCTCGAACTCCTGGGCTCAAGCAATCCTCCTGCCTCAGTCTCCCAGAGTGCTGGGATTACAGGTGTGAGCCATCACACCTGGCCCACATTCATCATCAAGTTGCTCATTTATGAAAGAGATGTTACGAGGACCTCTGTGCCCAGCACTATGCTGACCACACTGAACCAGGCAGGCACTGGTCAGCTCCTTGTGGCCCTGTTGCAGGTGGGTTGGGGAAGACAGACAATCACAGCCCTGTGTCGTGATGAGGGTGGAATCAGGAGGGGAGATGGCTAAGCAGGGAAGGCCCCAGAGGGGAGGGGGCATTTGAGCAGGAATTTTTGAGAGGAAGAAGATGGGTAGGTCCACCAGGCAGAGAGCCCACCCAGCATGCAAAGCACTGATGAAATTGATGCATCTGGCTGACTTTAAGATGGGCGGGTCCCAAGTCCTGCACCAGAGAGGTAGGCAGGGACCGACTTGTGTCCAAGCCTCAAATGCCAGCTTGAGGACCAACTTGCTCAGCAGGGCTAGGAAACTCAAAGAATAGAAGCACTGAGTAAGTGTCCTATGTCCCTTTCAGGCCTCCCCCATCTGACTGGGAGTACCTTGAGGGGAAGGACCTGGCTAACACTTGGATGTTTCAAAGCCATCAAAAGCTCAGCAAATCTAACAACCATATCCCTGATCATCTTACCCCCTCCTCTTCCTGATGACTTTTCCCATGACATTGAAGGGTGCTGCTACCCGACCAATTAGGGCCCTGACCTCTCGTGACTCTCTCTCCCTCCAGCTTATCCATTCCCTCTGCCTCTACCCAGTCAGAGATTCCTTCACCTGACTGACTTTAAGAAGCCCTTCACATGCATTCCTGAACACACACCCCCCGCCCTGACTCATCATGGAATCAGAATTAAGACCCAGCCATGCTGCCTGAGGAGCCCTTGGCCATGCCTCCAGTCAAGCCTCCTACCATATTGGCTCTTGCTCTGAAAGCTCCAGCCACACTGGTCACCTTTTAGTACCTTGGACCTTCTATGCCTCAGGGCCTTTGCACACGCTGTAACTACTTCCTTCCTTCCCCCTCATTTGCGAGCTAATTCCCATTCTGAGCTCAGTGACATTTTTCTGCAATAAGCTGTCCTTTTCCTTACCTGTGTATATGCTCTATGGTCCCACATAGGTCTCATCACAGACATCATTAGTTACTTTTGAGGTTAACCTTTGTCTCCAGGGGTGACTGAGTTCCATAAGGGCAGGAGCTGTCTTATTCACTGATACCCCTGGCTTCCTCTCAGAATAGGGCCTGGGACTCACTAAGTGTCCTTCAGCGAGATGACCCTAAGAGAGGATGGGTTATCCCAAAGAGCCCTTCCTCTCTTTGCGCTTACCCTGCTCAATCGAAATATGAGGTGAGCAGTCCCCAAAATGGCTGCCTATCAAAATCCCTGAGGAACTTTTTTTTTTGAGTTGGAGTCTCACTCTGTGGCCCAGGCTACAGTGCAGTAGCATGATCACAGCTCACCACAACCTCTACCTCCTGGGATCAGGCAATTCTGCCTCCGCCTCCTGAGTAGCTAGGACTACAGGTGCATGCCACCATGCCTGTCTAATTTTTTTTTTAAGAGACGAGGTCTCACTATGTTGCACAGGCTAGTCTTGACCTGCTAGGTTAAAGCAATCCTCCTGCCTCACTCTCCCAAAGTGCTGGGATTACAGGCATGAGCCATCGTCCGGGCCCTGAGGGACTTTTGAAAAATGCACGGATCATCATCATCATCATTGAGTTGGGGGTGGCGAGAGAGTGAGGTATAGATGTTACAAGAGTGAGGGAATGTTGACAACAATGGAAGCTGAACAGTAGGTACAGGGGTTCATTGTACTCTTCTGTTTACTTTGTATATGTTTGAGATTTTCCATCATAAGAAGTTTTGTATGCGACACTGCAGCCTGGACTCCTCCCCAGAGGTGGTGGCGGGTCAGCAGGATAACGTGGAAACGCCACAGAGTGGCTCTGATGAGCAGCTCTGGCTAGAGCCTCTCCCAGGCCTCTTCCAGCTCTGAAGAAGTGTCAGACACTCGCTCCCGTCCACGTGGATGCTGTTCATTGGTGGAAAAATACCACACCCTGAGCATGCGCTCTGCCCTCTCCCTCAGTCCCTCCTCTGCCTCAAACACTTCTAGGTCAACTGCCTGATCTTCTAGGACAAAAAGTCCTCTAAGTCCCAGTCTACGTTAGCTGCCTCCTCTGGACTTCCTGACTTCCCCAGTGCCCAGTCCCAATTGCACTGGCACCTGGTCCGCTTTCACAAGCCCACAGTGTAGACCTGAATTGCCTGGGTACCCCCAGCCTCCTGGCGCCATGGACTCATTGACTCATGCTGGCTGAATTGAATTGAATTGCCATGAACATGTCTCTGCGGCCCCCAAACTGTAATCCTGGGCAAGTGGCTTCTCCTTGGCTTGTTTCTCTGTGAAAGGAAGTGACAAGTCCTGCCTCCGCAGGGCCGTGGGACAGATTTGACAGGGCCTATAAGACAACATCACAAGGTGCAGAGTGCTGTGTAGGACTTTTACCCCATGCAGAGCCACGCTCTCTGTCTCTGGGGTCTGCAGTCCTCAGGTTTCCCTCCTGCTGGACAGTGCTGTGCTGGCTTCTGATACATCTGTCTCCCAGAAAGCCTAGGAGTCAGAGAGAAGAGCTGCTGCTAAGTCACCTCCATGTCCCCAGTCCTCGGTGCCCAGCACTAGGCCAAGGAGAAAGCAAGGGCCCAAGGGGGCAGAAAGTAGAAAGGAAGGCATAAAGGGCCTGCTTCCTGGCTTCCCTTCTCCATCCAGTTAAGAGCAAACCCAATTGTCACCTTCTCCTGTGAGTTTCCCCCTAACTTCTCGAGACAATTCTTCACATCTCCACCATGGCTCCCAGTAGGATTTAGTCAAACCACGAATAAAGCAGGTACCTATTCTCTCGTTGAATCCTAACAAAGCCCCTGCACGTGGATACCATTGGCCCCATTTTACAGATCTTTGTGTACCTTTATCACTGTCTCTTTACTGAGGTTCAGGGTGGCTAAGTACCTTGTCAAAATGCTTTCAGGGCAGAGACTATGGAAGATCTGTTCCATCCGCCACAGAACCTTCTGTCTCTGGAGAAAAAGAATTGTCCCTGAAGACTGCCTAGTGCCAGGCCTGGGTGTGGGTCTCAAGAACAAGGAAACTCCCCATGGCGACAGAGGGCTCGATGGCCCCTTGAGGCCCACTGTAGTCAGCCTGCAGGGAGGTTTGGAGAGATCCCCAGAGCTTCAGGTGGCAGTGGAGACAGCGCCTTCTCCCTTGCTGCCCCCCTGGTGGGCAGAGCTCACAGTGTGGACCTCAGCCCCTCCTCAGGCCCTGCCCCACCATGCCTGCCTCCTTTGCCCATCTAGCATTAAATCTGTCCCTGGATTCCTCCCTCCTGCAGTGTCTTCTGCACCAGCCTCGAGGGACTAGCTCTGCTTCTCCACTGACTCCGGGTCTTGGTGTCTCATAGCCTCTAAGTCTGTCCCAGGGTCTTCCTTTATCTTTGAGTCTTCCCTTCTCAGTCTCTCTCTCTCTCTCTCTCTCTCTCTCTCTCTCTCTCTCTCTCTCTCTCTCTCTCTCATGTATCTCTTTCTCCATGTGTCTGTGTCTCTGCCTTGTCACTACCTCTCTGACTCTATTCTCTCCCCATCTCTGTGTCTATTATCTTTCTTTCTTTTTTTAAAGCAGGATTTATTGAGAGGACTGAAAAGCTCCCACAAATGGGAGGGGACCTGAAGGGATTGCCCTCTACTGTCTTTCTGTTTGTCTCTCTGTCTCTGTCTCTTTGTGTAACTTTGTCACTGTCTCTTTCTGTCTCCTAGTCTCTGTCCCTGTATCTTTCCCTGCCTTTCCCCCACTCTGTCTTTCTGAGTCTGTGTGTGGCGGGGGTGTGCTCAGTCTGAGCCTGAGGAAAATAGTGCCTCCTCCTTAGCATCCCCATCCCTGGCCCAGCAGCAACCCTGGCTTCTAAACATGCTCAGGGGGTGGGGACCCCTGGGCATCATTCCAGGGCCCTCTCCATCTGGGTGGCAGTGCTGATAGACGAGATAGGGATCAGTCTCGGCTCTGTCCGGGCCTGAGCAAGGGGCATAGCCAGGCTACGTGGGGGCGTCTAGGTGCCGGCAAACATTTGCATGTGTACACGTCTGGGTTTGTGTGTGGGTCTCCCTGTGTGGGGTGGTCTGCATGTCTGTCTAGGTAGATCTGTGAGCCTCTGGGCCTGTTTTTGTCTGTCAGTGAGTGTGTGTTTGTGTGTGTGAGTGTGTGTGTCTTTGTGTGGTGCTGTCTGGGCGTGAGGACCTTAGCCTGTGGGTCTATCCATCCATGAGGGTCTGTGAACACATGTAAGAGTCGCTAGGGTAACTGGCATCATGGTGTGTCTGTGAGTCTGTTCACAGCCAGACCCTCTGCTTGCATTCTCTCATGTGAGAAACAGATTCAGTGAGAAACAGATTCCATGACCCCACTTGATAGTTAGAGAAGTTGAAGTTCTTAACCCCCTTGCTTAAAAATGTGACGATAGATGTATGTGTCCACTTGAGAATGAGAGCATGGTGTCTGGTGGCAGACAGACCTGGTTCAAATCCTGGCTCCCCGCCACTAGCTGCAGGTTGGCTACTCTTGCCAAGTTCCTGAATTCATTCAGCAAAAATGTTCTGATCAAAAACAGATTAAAAATAGAAGCAATCTTGAGAGAGATTGGCAGGGAGGGGCCCAAGGGAGATTTCTGGGTGCTGAAAATGTTCTATACCTTGATTTGGGCTGTAGTTACATGGGTGTGTTCATTTGAAAAACATTAACCAAGCTGTTCGTTTTGGATGTGTGCACATGATAGGTCAATATAAAAGTTTGCCCAAAAAGTATTGGGCTTAAATAGCAATGATTACAGTGGTGTATGCGTGTGTGTGTAAGTGCAGGCACATGTGCTTTGGGATTTCAGAAAGTGAATCAGTCAAGGCTTGAAGCTCCCTCAGCACACTTCTCTGTCCGCTCCCTCCTTCCACCCTGTCCCAACCATGATGGCAGAGAGAGAAGGAAAGAGAGACCCTAGTCCTGGACTGGATTGTTCCTCTGCTCAATCTTACCTGGTTGTTTTCTCTTCAAGGTGACCATGATCTTCCCTATGGATTTCAGATTGGTGGGCCACTGGGGAGCATTTTGGTAACCACAGGCATACAATGAAGCCTCTAACAGAGTACTCTGAAGCAGGACTCTCAGAGCAAGAAATGAGGAGTGCACAATGTCCAGTGGATAGACACCACACCTGCTTGGTTCATTCAGCAATGCCAGATGCCTGGATACACACATTCCTGCTCGCCACCTGCAAGGTCCTCACATGTCACCTGTCTGTCATTCAACAAGATGCATGGAGTCCCTCCTACATTCCAGGCCTTCTCTGGGGCCCTATAACACATCTCACATTGTCCCACAACAACTTCCTTGTGAAGGTCATTATCTTCATCTTGCACCTGAGGAAACTGAGGCCCAGAGGAGTGAAACGACTCCCCTCAGCTCACGCTATTCAACAGCAAGAACTCCAACCTCATTCTGCCTGGCTCTAAACCTCTATCCTCTCTGGGTTTCTGAGGTTCCCTGAAGCTTTAGTAAAGGAATCGCATTCATTTGCTTTGGCCCTCATGGGAGATTTTTAAATTTTGTGTCATTAGGAAAGCTGAAGCTTAAGCTGCCCTTTGGATCCAGCGTTCATTTCTCTTAGGGAAAAGCTGCAGGTTTTTAGGAGGCTTCCCTCGTCACCTGGCATGCCTTCCAGCCCAACCAGGAGCAGACAAGCTGGGTGTGAGGGCCTTTGACCTCTGTACCACACGTATATAGCAGGGCATGCTCATTAAATGCTTGAAAGAATGAATGGGGCAACCCCCTCAGGTACCCTCCCACCATGGGAGCTTTTCTGTCCTCTTAATAAGTCCTGCTTTCTCAAAAAAAAATGAATGAATGGTACTTTGTTAATATGTCTTCCACTTAAGACATATCACACCCTGTTAAGATGAGCTAGTTAGTCTGTCACCACACTGAACTCCTTGAGGGCAGGACTATATTTCTATCTCTGGGTCTCAACAACCAGTCCAAAGTCCCACATGAAAGAGCTGGGCTCAGTTGCTCAGCCTGTAATCCCAGCACTTTGGGAGGCTGAGGTGAGTGGATTGCCTGAGCCCGTAGGTTCGAGACCTGCCTGGGCAAATTGGCGGGACTTCATCTCTACAATAAATCAAAAAAATTTGCCGGGCGTGATAGCGTGTGCCTGTAGTTCCAGCTACTTGGAAGGCTGAGGTGGAAAGATCGCCGGAGCCCAGCAGGTTGAGGCTGCGGTGGTCGGGAGTGTGCCACTGCACTCTAGTCTGGGCGACAGAGTGAGACTCCAACTCAAAAAATAAAAAATAAAAATAAATAAATAAATAAATAAATAAATAAATAAATAAATAAAAAGAAAGAGTGGGTCCCAAGAATATCTGAAGACTCTGAAATTTATCTCTGGACTTCAGTAAAATTCTCAAGTCCTGTGGTTTTCACACCCAGCTTAATGGCAGCAGCACCAAGTAGTTTCGATAAGTGGTTTTATTACTGGTTAGATTTTACAAATTCTGATATTCGAACAGACTTCCACCTTAAAATTCTAAAACAACAAAGCGACCGTTGGAGGGGGTTTGATTTTTCCTTTTTTTTTTTTCTTTTTTCTTTTTTTTCTTTTTAGGACTATTCAAAGTAACAAACTTTTTTTGTTGTTTTTTGTTTTTTACATTTTTGCTCTGGTCATAAATATACAGAGAGAAAAAGAGGGAGAGAAAAATGAACAAGTCATCCAAAGTATGGAGATAAAACAGTATTCCTAAGGCACGTGGCAGTCTTTGAAAATACAGAAGCTCTAGCCAACTTAAATTATTTGTTGTTTTTCCTCGCTCAGTCCACAAAACTGTACAGTGACACAAATGTTGTGTTGCAGATAGATCTTCCAAGTAATTCCTCAGTCCACACCACTGCGTTAGCCGGGTGCACAATTCTTTTTTTCTCTGTTTCCAGGCGAGATCCTAAAATGTGGTTAGTTAGTTGCTCAAAGCCTCTATTTTAAAATACACTTGGAATTCAACTAAAGATAATTTCTTTTTTAAAGAAATCGTGGGGCTGGGGAAGGGGACACGAGTCATTAGAAAAGGTTGGTAAGAGTCGTTTGTGAGGGGCTGTGAGGCTCGTGGCCCTCCAGGTTGCCAGGCACAGAAGTTAAGACGGACGTCACAGTTGGCAGGGTGGGGCTAGTCAAGTCTGTGAGGGTGGTGGGCGTGCTAGAGGGGCTGAGCGAGGCGTTGGAGAGCTCCGAGGCCGGGCCCGACGGCGTCCCCGTCTGCAGTGCCGCGTCTGTCGACTTGTCCACGCCCGTGTTTTCCTGCCGTAAGAGGTTGCGCCTGAACTTGGCTCGGGCATTCTGGAACCAGACCTGCGGGGGATGACAGGGAAGGGCTGGTTAAGGGAAGGCATGCAGAGCATTTAGCCGACTGCTTAATTTGGGGCCTCGGCTGTTTTGGGGAGGTGCTAATCCGCGTTTTGCCAAAAGGGTTCAAAAGTCAGGCTGGCAATATTTTGCTCTTAATAAAAGAGTCAGGATCGGTGGCTCACACCTGGAAACCCAGCACTTTGGGAGGTGGAGGCAAGAGGATTGCCTGAGCCCATGAGTTTGAGGTCAGCCTGGGCAACTTGGCTAGACCTTGGCTCAATGATGATTGTAAAAAATGAGCTGGGCGTGGTGGCGCGTGCCTGTGGTTCCAGCTACTTGGAAGGCTGAGATGGAAGAATCACATGAGCCCAGCAGGTCGAAGTTGGGGTGGCCGTCAGCATGCCACTGCACTCCAGCCTGGGTGACAGAGTGAGACTTCAACTCAAAAAATAAATTAAAAAAAGAAAGAAAAGAAAAATGTCACTCGCTCTAATGGACAATGAATAGGCTTCTCTTTCTGATAAAAGTTTCCAGAAACGAGCTGTACTCTGCAATATCACAGTCACTGGCCACATATGGCTTCTGAGCACATGAAATGGCACAAGTCCGCAGGTGAAAACACAGGACACATCTGAGGGAGTAGGAAGGAAAAAAGTGGAATGTTTCAGTAATCATTTTTATCCTGACTACATGCTGAAATGATAATAGTTTGGTCATTTTGGGTTAAACAAAATACATTATTCAAATTAATTCTACCAGTTTATTTTTACTTCTTCAATGTGGCTATTAGAAAAAAATTTTTTTTGAGTCAGGGTCTTACTGTCACCCAGGCTGGAATGCAGTGGCATGATCATGGCTTACCACATCCTTGACATCCTGGGCTCAGGTGATCCTTCTGCCTCAGCCTCCCGAGTAGCTGGGACTACAGGCACATGCCGCCATGCCTGGCTAATTTTTAAAATTTTTTTGTAGAGATGAGGTCTCACTATATTGCCCAGGTTGTTCTCAAACTCCAGGGCTCAAGCAATCCTCCCACCTCAGACTCCTGAAGTGCTGGAATTATAGGCATAAGTCACCGCACCTGGCCAAAATTTAAAATGTAAAATTTGTGTGGCTCATGCTGCATTTCTAGCAGGCACACCAAACACACACCATTCAAATCTTGATCATTTTTCATAATGGTTGTTTGAGATACTATTTTGGTAGTTGCCTTTCAGCAGACAATAGATCCCACAAGTTCTTGTTGGTACAATTTCTTAAGTGCTTCATGGTCGTAAGTCTGGGAAATACTAGAATGGTATAAAGAACACATGGGAATCAGACAATAACAGTGAATTACTAAAAGGAACAATGACACTGATGCTACGCCCCACCATCAACAGGAGACACCACCAGGCATTCCAGGCCACTGGGTCTCAGATCTCAGGACAGAGGTGGGCAGAGTAGGAACAGTTGCCAAATGAAAGTGAGCTAGGGAGGTTGCAACATGCAGATTCCCTCTCTCAATCTGCCACATCTTCACATCCATTTATGGTGGGGAGAGAAGGGGTGCAGAGTTGGAACTGAACTTGTAAAAAGAATGTCAAAGCGAGAGAATATAGGTTTACTTTCATTTTTCCTTGGGCACAGACAGGGGCACACATCCATGCCCATAACTTCAAACACACCCTGCACACATTCAGGAAAACACACATAGAAACCCATCTACACAGTTGGCCCAAGTATGCCTGCACATCTAACTGCTGTACCCAGAAGTCCACGTCGTAATTTGGGAGAGGCCCAGAAAATCCAGGCCACTGTGTGTGTGTGTGGGGGGGAGGTTGTACCTCCCAAAGAAAAGAGCTTGAAAGGCAGGGCCCCTTCACTTCCCTTTGCATGAGAAAAATACCCGCCAGAAGCCTCCCCATAAAACAAAGGGCCTTGGGGAATTCTACAGATTCTGGGGTGTCCAGTTGTATATTTCCAGATGTGCCTACATCTGCCTGTCTTCTCAGTGTCTCAGGCAGGGTTGGGAAGGGCCAACTCCCAGCCTCTCCCTCCCCTCAGGACCACCCCAGCTGCAGGGGCCTATGGCCTCAAACCCCCCTTTCTGGTGGCCTGACACAATTTGAGCTCAATTAAAAGCACATCCGAGAGAGTCCTGGAGTAAGGAGGGAGATACAGACTCTGTAAAGTGGGGAAACAAAGCTCTCTCCTCAGTATGCTGGATCTGCCCAGGAAGAAAGCACATTTTCCCTGGCTCTCTGCCCGAAGGAAGCCCATCACCTCTTTTGGGGGCTTGCAAATAATAAGTGCAGTGCTCCTAAGACTACCCTCAACACACTCTTGTTGGGGTTGAGATGTCCTTCCCTGCCCCACAAGCAGAAATCTGCTGGGGTGACTATGTTCCTGTGGCCTAGGGAATGGCTGACGGAGAAAATGCATGGAGAAAGCCCCCAGAGGCCCTCAGAGAGGAAGTGACTTCCCCAAAGTCGCACGCAGGTCAGGGATGAGAAGGCAGAGCCTTGGTGTCACCCCCACGCACCATCCTGGCTTGCATGTGTGTGACCCGTGAGCCGCTGGCCTGACTCTCCAAGCAGTAGCTGGAGCCCCGGGGGTGGAGCTTTGCTCTTGCTCATTTGCTCATCCGTCCAGGGCTCTGAGACCTCAGGCAGGGCTGGAACCGGTTAGCTGCCGGCTGTTTGCTATTTCTCACGCGTTGCCCCTAACAGTGGGTTGGTAAACAATGACACCATCTTCCACAACTGCCTTCTCAGCTTTACTGAGGCACTGGAAATCTGGTAGATGAAAATTCAATCACTTAACTAAAAACCAGGCCACCCTGGTGTTGTGTGTTGGGCTTATTTTTCACCTCAAGGCAGGGCTTCACCAGAATTCTCTCCCAGTTATTTCAGAAAGTCCCCTCCTGTGAGGTTGACAGGGACAGGGACACAATCTTCATGTCCCCAGGGATATTACAGAGACTGGCAAAGATTAAGAATTAGTAATGTGTGTTACTAGTAACAGCTGACATGTATGTACCTCATACTCTGTGCCAAGCACCATACCACCCTCCAACACACACTATCAAAGGTTATTCCCATGATAAGCCAAGTAGGCAGGTTATTATCCCCAATGGATAGATTAAAAAGCCAGAGAAGTAAAGTCTCTTGTTGAAGATTACACAGGACAAACTAAGATTGGAATCCAGGACTGTTTGCCATAAAAGGTCCATTCTGTTCCTACCACACGATCCTGAATGAGGTAGCAAGCAAATGAATGAGAGAATAAATGAAAAAATGAATCAGTGAATAAACAGAGAAGCAAGAATGGTGCAGTGTGAAGAGCACTGGATATAGATTCCAGTCCTGGTTCTGCCAACAACTAGCCAAGTGACTTTGGGTTCGTCCCTTACCTCTGGGCCTGCCTTAGTTTCCCCACTTGTACAACCAGAGGATTAGACTATACCACATGATCTGCCCCACCCACCCATAGTCCTTAAACTGACAGCCCTCTCTCATTTGTCTCAAGTGCCATGGAGCTGTATATCTGGGAAAACAAGGCCAAGTTCAGGCATACAATCATCAGAATACAACTAATGCCAGTCGAGGAGGGCCTCATCTAGCACACAGTTGATCCCCAATTGGTCCCAGGTGGATAAAGAGGCGCACATGGCTTCTTCCCCCTCCTTAGGCACCAATTGGCCCTGCAAGCTGTGTTTTGCCTCCCAAACCTCTTCCCCCAGAATTCTTTCATTAAAAGGCTAGGAGGGCCAGTGGAAAACCCACTTTGTCCCAGCAAATCCCCTTCCGGGACACTAAGGAAACCAGCCAAAAGATGAAAGCTTCATGCCCAAAGATGTCCATCAAGGCATTTTTTTTTATAACATCAAACTAATGGCTGCATCCAAAGTGTCCACCCAGATGAGGCAAATGGAAGTCATGACACAGCCACTCCACAAAGCCACAGGGAAAATGTCCTATGATGACTGCTGTGTAAAAAAAAAAAGGACAAGAATTATGTTCTCTAGTATTCCAGCTTCATAAAGAAAATAATGATGATGAATGCTATTCACTCACTAAGTGCCTGGCATTTTTCAAGCAAAGTTCTACGCGTTTGGCATGTTAACTCATTTAGTCCTAACAACCATGTGAGGTAGACACTAATGTTATTACCAGTCTACAGGTACAGAGATTGAGGCACAGCCAGTAAGAGGAGGAATGAGATGCAAATCCTGGCAGGCTGGATCTTTGCCCTTAACCACTACTTAAACTAAACACTTGAATTATCAGGATCCTGTGTTCTTCTATGGGTTTTCCCCCTATTTTTCTAAGCTGTCTATGTGGTGGTTCTATAATTTCACAAAATTTTAAAGCAAAAGAACCCAAAATAATAAGCACTGAACTGGAAATCAGAAATTGGTACCAGCCCCAGGCCTATAACTACTTTGCTGTGGGGCTTTGCAAGAGTCACTCCACCTCTCCGGACCTCAGTTTCTCTCCTATGAAATGAAAGGTTCAAGCCAAATCATCTGGGAAACTCCATCCGTGGCTAGATAGATACCACAGCACAATGACCATCTTATAGGTGGGGAACTGAGGCTCAAAGAAATGAAGTGGCTTGCCCTAGTTAAAACCTCACCTCCTCCTCAGGGAAGCTTTCCAGGACTACCTCCTTCAGCAGGTCAAGTCCTTGTGTTACATATTCTTATTGTACCCTGTATTCTTCCTTCCTAATACTTCTCTAATTTTTTTTTTCCATGAGTTAAATGAGACTTCTATGGCCAAATGAAATTTGGGAAATGTTAGATTAGACAAAGTTGAGTCTGTTCAAGATTTTGTCAATGCCTATATTAATGCTAATATGTTCTGATCTCCAAAAGAAAGACATGGTCAATCTTTAGTATTTCCCAAGCATGCTAAGTATTTATCCCACACCTTGTTTCATACGCCCTCTGGACTGCATGTTCCAGTGAGGCCTTGTTCACTGTCTTGTTCACCACTGAGTCCTCAGTGCCCCACACCCCTCCCAGCATACAGCAGGTCAGTGTATTTGTTGAATAAGTGAGTGAACGGAGGAAAGCTAGAGTTCTTGGCTCCCGGATGCTCACACAGCTTAATAACAACTAACTGGTTAACTGAAGAATGTTTTTTAAACTCTTGGTGGTAGGTAAAAGGTATTTTCTTCCAAAGTCACACCAGGAGGCCCTAAGAAGACCTTCAACTACCCAAATCAACTAACTCAGCCCCACCCCCTACCCCAAGCCTAGAGCATCCTAGAATTCTGCCTTCCTGGCCCTTCCACAAGAAGGAAGAGAGGCCACTCAGAGAAGTTTTTATGTGCTGAGGAATCAGCTTCATGATTTGCAAGGTTTAAAGTCTTAAGGGACCTTTGTCCAAGGGGCCTTTCTGTCTTTCAGTCACCTTGCCCACTGAAGGAGAGTGAGTTTTCACACTGTTGTTGACAACACCTTTGAGCCCCTTTTATGCAAGAGAGCTCTAAGACAGGTTTCTGCTTTCCTAGCAAGACATGGTGTCTATGACCTACACCTTCCCTTCTCTCCCTTTGGAATCTGCAGCTAGATCCAAGGGAGAAAGCCACAATTCCTACATGTAACACTGCAAAGAGCTTTGGAATCAGACCAATCTGGGTTTGACTCCTGGTTTCATCACTTGCTAGCCGTGAGACTCAGGGCCAGGATCCTAGACTCGTGGAACCTCAGCTTCCTCATCTGCAAAATGAAGGTCATCACATTTTTAAAATGTGTGCAAGAGAGGTTGGCAGACTGAATTGTGCTGCATGAGTATGTGTGTGAGATCAGCAAGCACTCAGCCCCAAACATACACGCTGTAAATCACGCTTTGTGCCATCTCACCTACTCCTTGCAACCACTCAGTAAGATCAGTATTATTGCCACTAAGGCTCACAGAGATGAAGTCACTGACTCCAGGATCATTCAGTGAATAGGTAGGAGAGCTGAGTATGGGCCTCATATCTGCTGACTCCAAATTCCAGCAGGGACACTGCATCCCAGGCCTATCATGCTAGTTCAGTAACAGCCTAGAACACCTCCATCTCCATGCACGCACACATACACATACTCTACATCACCCACCTCCAAAATCCTGGGCCTGCCATGCAGCCTCTCTGAGGGATTGAGATGGGCCGTGACTCTGCAGGGAGAACCTGCAGGAGGCACCTGAGGCCTAGTACCATCCTGCTGGTGTAGACAAGTGATTAGGGACTGTTTAATGGACACCCACTGTGTACCAGCAGGCACCATGCTAGAGTCTTCTCATTCATGTCTCAATCTTCAGAAATCCTCAAGGTAGGATTTATTATCATCCCCACTTCACAGATGAGAAATCAAGCTCAGAAAGGAGAAATTAAAGCATCCAAATTACACTGCTAGTAAGCCAGAGAGGATGGAACCAGCCTGTTACTTTCCAAAGCCATACTCCCCAAAACTGCTCCCATTCCACATCCTCCAGATGTCCCGTCAGCAGGCAGGGCACTTAGGAGAAAGCCCCACCCTGCCAATGCCTGGCTCCTGTAACCAGGAGCAAATCACTTCATCTCACTAGAGTTAAGCTTCTCGTCTGTAAAATGGGCAGAAAAATATTAAGGGATAGTTAAGTGGCTGGAAAGATAACACTTTATAAACTGCTGCATAATCATGAGCACTTAGGGAATATTAAAGATTTGTGCAGGAGATCTGAGGGACTGGGAAGAAGAAAGAACAGTGCCCCAGACCCAATACACAGACCCTAATTGATATTCACACTCAGAGACAGCCAGTGTTGGGTTGGCTCATAGGAGAAGGAATGACATCCAACGATCAGACAAGCCAGAATTTGGATCCAGCCCTGCAACTTGCTAGCAAAGTGTGACTCTGGGCAGCGGAAGTCATCTGGTCATCTCAGTGTTCTCATCTGGACAGTTAGGGGAGGGAGGTTGTGATGCCTGGAGGTTGTGAGGCCTGGTTCCTCCTCTAACCTCCCACAGTACCTCCCCAGCTGGTGAGTCTGTCTCTGTACCTTAGCAGGTGAATTTCTTCAGGGCCAGGACTATGGTCCAGTCATCTCTGTGTCCCCAGGGCCTGATGCCAACAGATATTTAGTCAGATGAAGGAACAAGAGATCGCTATCCGGGAAATCTGCTTTGCTCCTAAGTCAGGTAACCAAACTTCCCGCCTCACCAAGGCTGGCAGAGGCTGGTACCTCACTGATTGTTCAAACTCAACTACAGGTATTTACTTCTTATCTTATTTAATTTATTTCAGTTAACCTGGATAATTGATGCCCTTTTTACAGATGAGACATCTATGGCTCAGAGAGGTTAACTAGTTTGTCCAAGACACAGCCAATGAACCCAGCCAAGGTCTTCCTGAACCCAGCTGTCAAGCCTCTGCCCGCTCCTCGCCTCTGAACCACCACCCTCCCTCGCTGCCCCCCCCCAGCTCCATCACCCCACTCCACAGGGCCTCTTGTAGGTGGAGGAACAGAGTGTTCTACTAACCAAAGAAGGGGCGGCACCCCGAGTCGTCCGAACAGGGCTGAAGGGAGAAGGCGTCAAGGACAGTCCCCGACCTAACCCCAAGAAGATGAAGTCCGAAGGAAACAGACCAGAGGACCCGAGACTTTCCAGGAGCAGGAACGTCTGCGACTCCTCGAGAGCCCAGGCAAGTGGGGAGAGCAGCCTTGGCTCCAGGCGGGAGGGGTGCCCGCGGAGGCGCATGGGCGCACAATTGGCCGGGCCTCGCCGCCCTGTTACGTCACCGGGTCCAGGCGGACGGGAGCCACCCGCGCTGCCCCAGCCGGCGGGGCTGCACAGCGGGGCTAAGGCTGCCGCGGCCCGGATTCCCGGCTCCCTGGGCATCAGCGCCCGCGTCACTGTTGCAACTCGCCCCAGGACAGTTTTTCCTTTCTTTTTCCTTATTCACGGTTCACAGGAACTTTCTTAGGGAGGCACCGCCGCCCGCTCAGTTCCTGAGACATGGAGCTGGAGGGTGGGTCAGACTGACCTAAACGAGTCTCATCCCCCCCCCAGTTCTGTTGTGAGGTCGTGTCGGGTCACTTCATCCCTAGGTTATCTTACCTAAAAATGTGCATCACTGTCACTATAACCATGCTTCCTGAAGAGTAAATTGGTTAAACTTGCTACAAAGGGAGTATTCTCCTGCTTTATCTTTGTACGGATGGAGAAACTGAGTCCAGCAACCAGAATAATTGTTCATACTAGTTAATGAATGCCAGCTATTTAATCTACTTATGGTTATTCTTAGCTACTATCCACTGAGCAGTTAAGTGCCAGGCACTGTCATAGACACATCATTTCAACGGTTCCTTTGATAATCCTGTGGCATAATTTCTTGTGTCCATTTCATGTATGAGGAAGCTGAAGATCAAAGAGCTAAGTGACTTCCCTGACACTGTGAAATGAGGAAGAGGAAGAGCTGGAGAGTTAAGAACTGTTGGCCCAAGGCTCTGCCACAAGTTTGAATCATGCAGGAACCTGGGATCCCCTCCTATCCAGACAACCGTTCTTAACATCTCTGGGGTCATAGATATCTCACGAAAGTCCTGGATCCTCTATCAAAAAAGCACCGTCACATACAAGTACAACCCACTCAGTATCACAGGCACCCAGCCACTTCCCCCAATGCCCTATGGCAGAGCCAACCAGCTGAGCCCCCCACCCTTGACCTCCCAGGGACTCTGCACACACATTCCACCACCACCACCACCACCACCACCACCACCACCACCACCACCAGATCTTGCTTCCAGGAGAGTCTGGGAGATAGAAGGTAAATCTAGAGACATGCCAGAAGAAAGAAAGAGAGAGAAGAGAGGAGTGAGACAGAGTCAGAGAGAAAAATGGAAGAAACTAGAGTGAGTGAGAAGAAGGAGGAGCTAACAGCAGGCCCATCCCAGGGCGGATGTCCTGGAATGAGGGGCCAAGTGGGAGCCTCGGGATTTATCTGAAATGTTTGACCTTTTACAATGTCAACATATTTTGGTGTCACTTGGACAATAAATAGTAACTAAGAATTGTTTACAAGAAAGAGACTGAGTACAGAGGTAAAGAGGATAGAGGAACACACACACAGGCAAAAACTAAAGAGAGAAGATGTAAAGATAGAAAAAAACCTGAAACACAGAGAGATACTGCCCAGATGAAGGAAGAGAATGAGAAAGAAACACAGAAAAGCAGACATAGGGTGGGATGTCTCTCCAAGGACCACGGTGGGTGTAGGGTTCCAACCCAGGCTCTGGTGGCAGCAGCGGCAGCACTCCCACCCCCAACCCCAGCTGACCTGGAGGACCCGCTTGGTGAGGCCCGTCTTTTGCGCGAGCTGCTTCAAGTCCTTGGCGTCAGGGTTGTGGTTAATGGCAAAGTAAGACTTCATGGTCCGAAGCTGGTGGTGCTTGAAGGAAGTGCGCATGCGCTTGGTCTTCTGGCTGCTTGGGTACGGCTGGTCACGGTCCAGGTGCTCTGCGTCGTTCTCATTGCAGCTCAGTGCTGGGAAGGAGACGCAGAAGTGGTAGGTGAACTTCCCGCCTGACCCCCTTGCTAAATCCACACCCCCCCACCAGCTCCCAAATATCTCTACCCTCAAACAGGCAGCATGTTTACACCACCCTGAGTTGGGGACATTATCACCATTTTATAGATGAAGAAACTGAGGCCTGGATCTGCCCAGGATCACTCAACTAGGAACTGCAGGATCAATTCCGGCTCTGGGAGCATCCAAAAACCATTCTGAGCCATCGTGTTATAATAATAATAATAACAGCAGCAGCAGCAGCAGCAGCTACAACTTGTTGACAGGTGACTGGACTCCAGATGATGTGCTAAAGGACTTTACACCCCATGAGCAGCAGGTATTATTTTCCCTTCTCTTACATTTGTTGAAACAGGTTCAAAAGAGGAAGTCGCTTGACTTTGGACACAGCAGCACAAAGTCTCTGGGCCTGCACATTTCCTGTTTCCCAAGGAGCTCTAAGGATGAATGCTGCCCCCCCCCCCCGCCCCCGTCTCCCCTTGTGGTGTCTGGGGCTAGCACCTAGAATCTGCTGATTGACAGACTCACTTTCATTTTGCCCTCATTGGTTCCCACACCCTAAAGTCCTGAACAGTCCCTGTACCTCTGACACTGAGCAGAAGGTCTAAATTACATTTCACAGTTTAATCCTCACCACTACCCTCTGAGGTGATTGTTTCCCTGGCTTTACAAATGGGGCAAATGAGGCTCAGAGAAGTTAAGCCATCCGCAGCAGTCTCACAGACAGTGCCAGAGTTCTAACTGGAAGAGGAAGAAGCTGGAGGAAGAAATTACCATGAAGTAGACACCTATTGTATGCCTTTGGCTTTATACATCATTGTACATCATTGCTCTGAGAGATGGCAGCAACAATGCCCATTTTAGAGATGTGGAATCTATAGAACCCTAAGGGAAATGAAGCCACTTGCACATGATCACACCACTGGTACCGGCTGAGCCTAGATTCAACACTGCAGCCCTCCCTGTTTCCTTCCACTACACCACAAAGGAAGGAGGGAGCCTGTCCCTTCCACAAAGGACCTCACGGGGGAGGGGGGGGGGTTGTAAGCTGCCAGTGCCTGGATGGCATTGGGGCTGGGGAGTTTGGGTGAAAATCTTGGGTTGAGCTCCGAAAGTTGCTCAGCAGCCTGGCAGCTGCTGAGGACATACAGGACCCCTCCTAAGACCCCCTCATCACATCAGAAGTCACCCCACATGGAAGATCTTGCCTTGGGGAGAGCATCATAGAAGGTACAACATTAGCCCCCCTAAAGTGGGGATCTGGGAAAATATCTTGTGCCTTGCCACATACCTACAATAGAGTTGCCAAATTTAGCAAATAAAAATACAGGTTGCCCAATTAAATAGGAATCTCAGATAAACAGAAAATATTTTTTAGCATATGTCCCACATATTGCATGGGATATACCTATACTAAAAATTTATTTGCAATTTACCTAAAATGCAAGTACTACATAGGACACATCTATATTAAAAATTTGTTGTTTATCTAGAATTCAAATATTACATGAGACATATTAACATTAAGATCATTCTTTGTTTATTACAATTTGAATATTGCATGGGATACCTTTATCCTAAAATTGCATTCACTATTTACCCAAAATTGACAGTTTAACTGGGTGTCCTGCATTTTATCCAGCAAAACAACCTCGGAAGTCCTCTTGCTCTCCTGATGACCTACTCCTCCTCCTGCCCAGAAAGGATTTGCAAGATACAGGTCTTACCCCTCACCTTGGTGCCCTTAGCTGGGGGCCACACCTCCTAAGAGCCCCTTTCCAGAGTAGGGCCCCTTTCCAGGCCCCCTACTCCCCGTCGGGCTGCATTCCCACAGAGAGCGCCCAGAGGGAAGGAGGGAGGCCCAGCCATTAAAAGAGGATCAGAGGATGACTCCAGCTCTATCCGCGGGACCGCACTGAACCCGCTGAGGTGAGCAACCCCTCTTCTCTCCCCCAGTGCCCAGCTCCACCGGGGGTGGGGCAGGCCTCCCCACGGGGGATCTCTGGGCCCATCCCTCCACCCAGCCTCCGTCTGGGCCTGGCTGCTGTTAATGAGCTCCGTGGGGACCCCGGCGCCCCCGTGGGCCCAAGAGACTTGCCCTGAGTGTCGCTTAGGTGGGGGGGGGGGGTGTGGGGGAGGGAAACAGAAAGGGCAGAGAGAGGAAAGAGACAGAGGCAGAAAGACGGAAAGGAGAGAGAAAAAAAGGAGAGGGGCTAGGAAGGGAAGATGGACATAGCCAGGAAAAAGAAGAGGAGAGACGGGGGAAAATAAAGCTATGGAGCCGGGGAGAACCAGAGAGACAGCTACAAAGACAAGGGAGAAATTAGGAGAGACACGGGGAAAGCCGAGGGCAGAGCGAGTCCCGGAAGCAGGGGGGAATGCGGGGTGGCGGGCGCGGGCGATGGAGCGGAGTCCCGGGGCTCCGGGAGAAGGGGTCCCTGAAGGGGAACCGTTTTCCGAAGCCGTTACTGGCGGGGGTGTGGAGAAAAAGGGAAAGGGCCGGCCCGAGGTGGCGAGACTGGCCGGGGTCGAGGGCAGGGGCTGCGCTGGGGAAGGGAGGCGGCAGGGGAGGTGGCCGCGGGGCCCGGGTTTGGCCGGCGCCCCAGACTCCGTCACTCCCGCCCCCAGTGCCCGGGGCCGGGTCGAGATTCCCCAGAATCGGATCCGGGGAGGAGCGAGGGGCCGAGGGGAGGGGGAGGACCCGGGCTTTCTCTCCCCTCTTTTTTTTTTTTTTCCTCTCAATTAGGCCGATTCAATGGAGCTAAAGAGCTCGTAAAATCATGAATAATTTACTCGTGATCTGTTATTAACCCATCGGGTTTCGAGCTCTTGTCGCTGGGACTGAACCTGTAATCAAATCTGACTTCGCCTCATTTTACTAAAGACGAGATTGTAGGTTCAATTGTCTAAATAATGGATTGGAATCAAATCAGTAATTACGCCGCCAGGCACACACACACAAAAAGCTGGGCT
>NW_007245841.1:528250-529788 GCF_000164805.1 Carlito syrichta | reverse complement strand
CCTGGCCGCCTTTTCCCTAAGCCCAGGCCCGGGGCACCGACGGCGCCCCCGCCGCACCCCGCCCCCGGCTCATCCTCTTAATAAGGTGCCACCGCGCTTGGGCAGGACGGTCCCCCAGAGCGAGGGGCTTTGCAAGGGGTCGGGGTGGCTGGGCCCCAGGATGTGGGACACTTCCACAAACAAGCTCGCGTCCCCGCAGCCGGACACATGCGCGCAGACGCCGGCTGGCACACCCGCGCGTTTGCACCCGCCAAGGTCCCCTTTCCAGTCCCAGCTGCCCCACGGCCCACACTGCGGCCACTGCTCTCCTGCCAGTGCCGGAGGAGAGGGAAGGGCGGCGGTTAGACCTAGGGAGGCTCGGCTGGTCCCCGCGAGGCCGGGAAGTTGCCTTCTTTTCCCAGCCTCGTCCCGGGAGCCCCGAATGAGCAAGCAACGCAGCCACGGCCGGCGCACCGAACGCCGCTTCTCTCGGACTGGGAGCCCGGGCCAAGGCCGGAGACGCGCTCACGGGAACAAACAGGGACACACACGCAAAGACAGAGACAGCAAGAGAGGGGGACGGAGAGAACAGAAAGGGAAAAAAAGAAAAGGGAGAGGGGCCAAAAAAAACACGAGATGGCTGAGCGCGCGCGGGGTGGGGGGTCTTATAGGGGTTCCAGCTCCCCGGAAGGTCAGCCTCCAGGCGCATCGCTGGGGAAGGCAGCGGCTGAGCAGCAAAGAGCACAAATAAATCTCTGCATCTTCAACCCTCTTTTTGCACAATTCCAAACCTGGCGCCGAACCTGCGAACCCAGAAAAACATAATGCCGCTCCCCAACCACCAGGTGCCCTGGAGCCGAGCCCTGCAATCTGCTCCCTACTGGAAACTGACCCCACTCGATAAATATGTGGGGCTTGGTTTGGGGGAGCCGGCCTGGACTCGGTTTAGTTTTTATTTTCGGGGTGGTAGGAGATGAGGGGCGAAGTTCTGAAGAGCCACATCTGTGGCGGTGCTTTTAACAAATCTTAAATCCGCCGCCACGGATCGGCCGACCACGACTTCAACATTTACCAAACTGGGGGCTGTAATTTCCCCCCGGCTCACACAGAGACAGCCCACAATCCTTTAACAGGCAATTTCTTTGGGGCAAACAAGGACAGCCACCCCTCCCACCCCAGCTTGCTCCTCGTTTTCCTCCCTAGCCAGCTCAGACTCTAAGATCAAAATAACCGTGACTTCCCCACCGCAGCCCCTCAGCACAGCCTTGGGTTTATTTGGGTTTTGTTTATTTCCCCCGCTGGTACCACAGACTAAAAGGAAAGGGAGGCAGAAAACAAAATCTTCGAATCCGATTCCGTCGCAAACGAAAGAAAGAAAATAATGGCAAATAAACTTCAGTTCGGAAGCCCGGAGAGTCATAAACCTTTCCCGGCCGTGCAGACTTCGGGCAGATGTTGACGGTTCAGTGTGCCGGGCCTTAGAACCTCCGCAGCTGTCCTGCGCGGGGAGGGGCGCCCAGAACGGTCGGGGGCTCAAAGATGCCAGAAACCAAACCGAG
>NW_007245841.1:524561-527666 GCF_000164805.1 Carlito syrichta | reverse complement strand
GGCCGCGGCGGCCGCAGCCGCCGCAGCCGCCACGTCGGCGTGGTTGAAGTGCGCGGGGTACTCGCCCTGTAGCAGCGCCTCGAAGTGCAAGCGGCAGTAGACCAGGCTGTCCTTCATGCCGAAGTGGTCGCCCGTGGTCAGCATCTTGTTACACGTGGTGCACGTGAAGCAGTTGAGGTGATAAACCAAGTCCCGAGCGCGCATCACCATCTCCGAGGCCGAGATGCCCAGGTGGCAGCGGGCGCAGCGCTGCACAGAGAACCGCCTGTAGGGACCATGGAGGGAGGGGTGGTGGGGACACACGGTTGGTATACCCCCCATATTCCTCCTCCAGGCGCCGCTCCTGCCGCTGGGGGCAATCCCCTACTCAAGATAGACAACCTAGCCTTCGTTTGGAGGGTGGTGGGAGAGGGAGCACGATTTTGACCCAGGCCTGGTTCTATCCTGAAATATAGTTTCCCTGAAACACTTTCATGCCTTCAAAGGCTTCTACTTTACCCAGAATCTGAGCAAGCCCTAGAAAAACCTTTATTTGGGAGGGAGTATTGGGGGAGGACACTTCCCACTTACCCCTACCTCAATCTTTACCCCTCCTCCAAACCAGCACCTGGGAATCCCACAGACTTTTGTAATTTTAAAGGAACACAAAGACAAGGAAAGAGAGAGAGAGACACAGCGGGAGAGATAGAGACCCAGATAATATAAATAGACCCTAACCCTAAAGCTGGAGAGAAAGAAGAAACAGGGCCTTGGAGCCGGATAGGGATTCTGGTTCTTCAGAATCCTCCCTGGCCTGCTTTCACTCCCACCTCCCCAGAAGGTCCAGAGGTGCGTCCACTCCCCCAGTACTCCCCCCAGCTTTCTTCCACTCCAACCTAGCTGGTACCCTGGGATATCCTGGGTTTGAGGGTGCCTATTTCTACTCCCTCTGATTAACCCAGGGAACTTCCAAGAGAGAGGGGCGAAGGATCCCAACCGAAGTTTGTTTATGGGCTAAGTGGGGAGGGGAGGGCAGCTCTGCTTTTCTCCAGTCACCACACTTGGCAGCCCTTTCCAAGGGCTCCCCAAATTGCTGCTTTAAAAGGCTGTCACCCAATTCATGCTGGCTTGGAGAAGGAGAGTCCTGAGAAGTGAAACCTCTCCTGGGACCGGAGGGAAAGCAGAGGGCAAGGTTGCGCCTGAGATTGGGGGGCGGCCTGGGGTCAGCGGGTTGAGGGGGCTACCTGTAGTAGTCTTCCTTGCAGTAGATGCTGCCGTCCTTGCTGAAACAGGTGAGCTCTGACTCCAGGTTGAGTTTGCACTCACAGCACTTGAGGCAGCGCATGTGCCACTGCTTGTCCACCGCCAGCAGGTAGTAGCGGTCCGAGATCTTGCCCCCGCAGCCGGCGCACAGCGCGGCGCGGTCACTGCTGATGGACGGCATGGTCTGCGAAGGGAGGGAGGCGGAAGACGGCAGCGCCTGCGTCAACCTGAGGCCCCACTGCCGCCGAGAACCTGGCCCCGCAGCTCCCTCCGTGGCCCAGCGAGCCCCGAACGACGAGGGGGCTGCCAGGGCGTGCAGCACGCTTCCCCCCCGCAAAGGCCCACTTCCATTTCCGGGGGCCTCAGAACCCAGGCCCGCCTGCGCAGCCTGGCCGGCCACTGGCCCAGGCCGTGCTGCTGGCCTGGATGGTTCTCCCGCCTTACTCCTCCCCCTGCCTGTCCCCTCTGTCCTTTCCTCCAAAATGTTCGGTTGTGTTTAGGTACTGGGACAGCTATCCCAGTCAAGCCCTCCAAGAGCATTCTCCAAACTCTTTCTTAAAGAAGCCACTCAGCTGGGCCCTGGAAAAGGGGTATGGTGACCATTAAAAGTCACCCTCCATACAGACTCCTCTTCCGAGACACCGCAGAGTTCCTGGCCCCAGTTCCCTGTCTCTAGGCCGAGACAGGTCAGGCAACTTCTGGCTCCTCTGCCTCGCTGGCTGGAGCCCTCTTGGGGCCTGGGAGACGGTGAATGGGGTGTAGTGGCACCCTCAAAGCCTCTGGGTGCAGAGCAAGTCCGGCCCAAATCCTTCCCTAACCAAACCGACAAATCCGGAAGGTTTAACGAAGGGCTCGGAGGCCGGGAAGCTACTGGGATTGCAGCTCGTGCCCTCAGAGCAGAGAAGCTTCGCGTGTGCTCATCTCCTCGGCCTCTAAAGGTCACTTCTGGGCCCGCTGCTTGGGCAGCGTCTGCTCGTCTGGCCCCCGGGGAGGCCCGAGGCGCGGAACTGGCTATTTGGGGCTGGGCCCGCGGAGCCAGGTGTAGAGAACCGAATAGAGTCTCCTTCCGCGAGAGCCAGGCCGGAGCCTGAACTCCGAGCTCTGGCCTGGCCAAGTCGGGTCGGCCAAGAGGCTGCGGACGCGATCAACGAAAAGTGCTGGCCTGGAAGACTTTGGCCCCCGAAACCGCGCAGGAAGGGGATCCACGATTGCCGGGAGGCTGGGAGCGGCCCGAGCCGGCTGGAGCCCTAGTGCTCCCGGCTAGTTCGCCTTTCCCCGGCGCCACCAGCAGCCGGAGCCTAGCGGCGGAGGAGAGCGCAAGGCTGTCGACCCGAGCGCCCGGCGAGGTGGAAAGGGAGCCGCTCCGGGCCGCGGATGGGACTTCGCTTCCACTTTGTGAGAAACGCTCTCCTTCACCCCCGGGGTCTGAAATTTCGGCTTCAACCTTGTTTCCCTTCGCCCCAGCAGCAGGGTTTCCCCCGAGCCGAGAGCTACCAGCCTTGCATCCTGTCCGAGGATTCCTAGCGCCCAGTCCCGTGCGGCACGAAGGACGCTCCCCAAACTTCGGGGAGCGGAGGCGCTGACGGGCCCGGCCCTGCCCCAGCTCTCAATCCCGACCCCACAGCCGCACGCCTACCGTTTCCGTGTCGCCGCGGTCGATGGCGGAGCTGATGGCGGGAGCCTCGCTCTTTGCCCTGCGGTCCATCTCGTCGATGACCCCGTGCACCTCGGGGCCCGACAGACTGTGGAACAGCATCGCGGCGGGACCGGCGGGGCCGGGGGCGCGGCTCCTCCGAGGGAGGGCTTGCCCCCCGCCTCAGCTGCCTGGCGCTCCCGGCGCTAACGGGCCCGGTGCATCGCCAC
>NW_007245841.1:512161-524524 GCF_000164805.1 Carlito syrichta | reverse complement strand
GGCATCGCCCGCCCCGCTTCGGCGCCCGGGGCGCAAAGCAGGGGCGCAAACTCTGCCCGAGGTGGCGACGGCTGCGGTCAGGGTTCACCCAGGAGCGACTAGGTTTCCGCGGCGGCCCAGCTGCCAGGACCCCTCCCCTCCCTGGGGTGCACCCCCAGTCCAAGACGACCCTCTTGGGTGCTGAGTCGGCGACTGGAGTAAGGGTTTCTCCGAAGCCAGCGAGCCGAGCCGAGCCACCGGGAGAATTGAAGAGGAGGAGGAGGAAGAGGAGGAGGAGGCGGAGGAGGAGGTGGAGGAGGAGAAAAAGGAGGAGGAGCAGAGTGGGAGGAGGAGCCGCCGGCCGCGGGCCCAGCCGCGCGCAATACTCTCCAAGAGCGCGCCTAGCCCAGCCCCGACTCTGCAGTCCGCGCCAGCGCAAGCCTCCGCGCCTTTTCTACAGCCGCGCCTGACATCACGTCCTGCCGCCGCGCCATTGGCCGCCCGGCGCCCCAGGCCCTGGCAGTGCGTGCTTTGGGAAGGCGGGAGACCCGAGAGGGAGGGGAGAGGGTAGAGGAGGAGAGGAGAGCCGAGATGGTGGGAGCTGGTGGGCGAGGCTGGAGGGAGGCGGCGGGAGGGAGGGAGGAGAGAGAGCGCGGGTTTGGAGTTTTTAAGCTATGAACAATTTCACGCAGTATCTTCGGAAAGGAAAACCAAACCCTCTCTCTCCTAAGAAGACAGCCAGAGGATGCTTGAGGAGGTTTCACTGCGGTCTCCCCTCGGCCCGGAGCC
Source organism: Carlito syrichta (assembly GCF_000164805.1). Lineage (NCBI taxonomy): Eukaryota > Metazoa > Chordata > Mammalia > Primates > Tarsiidae > Carlito > Carlito syrichta. The sequence continues at coordinate 523,756 of NW_007245841.1, read as the reverse complement.
GCGGCCTCCGGCACCCGCTGGGGAGGCGCGAGAAGGCAGGCCTGGGGCAGAGTTCCTAGAGCCGTTGGCCGCTTGCCGTCGAGCTCCGCCTTCGGCCCGGGCTCTGCACCGCGGGCAGCGGGCGGCCGCGCAGGCCTCCTGGGGACCCAGCTGAGCCTGAGAGGCGAGACTTGCGAGAGCTGTGACTCCCGGGGAGGGAGGCCAGCCAGCACATCCTCGCTCCGAGAGAGCTAGGGCCCACTCCACAGCAGCTGGTAACTCCTCACTCTTCCCGGTCTCTCTCCAACCTGGAAGAGTGGGGTCAAGCTTGGCTTTAGGAACTCGGAAAGGCCAGGGTTCGAATCCTAGCTCTGCCATTGACATGCAGTGTAACCTTAGAAAGGGACTTAACCTCCCTTAATCTGTTTCTGGTCTTTTCAGACCAGAAACAGTCCCGTCCGCATGGGTGTGGTGTACGAAAGAGATCATGAATGTAAAACGCCTGGAGCATAGTAGGCACTAGGCAGATTCTCTAATCACCCCCCATTTCCCCTCTTCCATTAAAAACTTTCTCACTCCGAGATACACCTGGCATCAGTGAGGTTCTTAAAAAACACAGGTCCCATTCTCTGCCCACAGGGCGCGCCATGCCACAGACCTGGATGTTGTCCTGAGTCCACCCTGCCCACCTGCTGCACTCACCATCCCCCAAGGACCAACAACCCAGCCTGCCATGTAGATCACAACTGCCACCCTCAGCCTCCAGACTCCAGGCTCTATCTAGAGTCTCTTGGGGACCAGAGGGCAACACCCAGGTGTCTGGTGGAGAACGATTTAGGAAATAAAAAGTGATTGTAGAGAAAAATTGAATGAGAAAGTCAGCTGCACAGTCCCATCTCCTGGGTTCCCTTGGGAGGCAGGTTTAACTCCATTTAATAGAGTGAGGGGGTGTCCGTTTGAAGTGACCTGCTTGCCAGGACACAGCAGGGAGATAGCCAGGACTCCGCCATTTGTTTTACAGGGCGCAGAGTTGAGGCAGCACAAAATCACACATTCCACGTGCATACATAACTTTCACACATAAATATATGTATGCCTGGACTGCCCTAGCACATGCACACGTGTTCATCTCCGCTGGCAAAAACACAATCAGCACGAATTTATCTCTGTTGGCATAGCCACGGTCAGCGCCAATATAGAACCAGGATCTACACGTGGGCATCAGGCATAAGTGTCCTGTGCAGAGAAAGAGGATGCCTCTATAAAGCCGTAAGTTGCACTGTTATACCTACACTTGCGTCTCAGGCAATTCTGCTTAAATCACTGCGTCCGCTTCTACGAAACCATGTTTTGCATATTTTTTTAAAAAACACACTCGAAGTTATGAGCATGTGTGTACACGCTGCACGTGCACAGATGCCCCAACGCGAGGAAAAGACCATAAACCCAAAGCCGCGCGTGCGCGTGTGTTCACACAGACGTGTGCTCTGGCGCCTGCACACGGCCGGCGCCCAGGCACGCGGATGCCTCCACGAATACACAGGCATGTTGTACTGACGCATCTGGGGCACTTTCTTTCAAAGAAAGTAGGGAATGAAAATCTAATCTGAGAGTCACCAGGGTTCATCTGGAGGTCGCCCAAGGGGTAGAAAAAAAATTGTAACGACGCCGGAGTGTTTGTCCTTGGTGTAGCTCCGCTCCCGGGCTGGCCGGGTACAATATGTTTCGAAAGCTCGAGGGGCTGCCGTGGGATGGGAAGAGGTATGCCGTGACTCTTGCCGCGGGCTTCTCGGGAAACGTGGAAACACACCCTGCGGCTCTTCACTCCCCCATGCAAAAAAGATTCATCGCCACCTCTCTAACCAGCAGCCCAATCCGCCGCTGGACCGACCCCAAACTCCCCGGCAGCCAGGATTCCCGCCCGGTGCGCTAGTCTGTTGATCCCTCTGCGCCGGGCTGGGGCGCGCACGGGTCTGTAAGAGACTCAAGCGCATCTCCCGCCGCGGGGCGGGATCCGCGCGCCAGGCACCCGGGTTCAGAGGCCGGTAACTTTGCTAATCTCCCCCAGCGGCGGGGGCCGCCCCATGCAACCGCTGAGCCCTGTCCGCGGAGACTAAACAAGGAGAGGAATGGGCTGTAAACACACATCCTGACACGTGAGTGACATTTACACGGTGCAAGAAGCCGCGACCGAGGGAAAGGCAGAGGGTGGGGGGAGAAGGCACCAACAGGTAAAGGGAGCATTCGCAGGTGCCGGAAACGACGGCCCTTCGCCCCCCCCCCCGAAGGGAAAAGAATCCCCGAGTCCCCCTGAACCTGCCTTTTGTGGGAGGTGACAGGTGAACGGAATTCGGGTCTGGCCACTCGCGCCGCTGCCCACCTCCCCACCATCTGCTTCCTCGCAGACAAGCAGACCCGGCGCATAATGAGGCAGCAGCCTCCAGCCGGCCACCGTGACTAACTCAGAACAAAAGCGCTCCCTCCACGCTTCCTCCAACAAAGGGGCCACCAGCCCCGGCGCTCCCCGAAGGCTGCGGGGCTCCCGGCTGCCGGCTGCGGGGCCGCCGCGCGCAAACTTCCCGGGGCTCCCGGGGCTGCCGGCGCCGCCGAGCCGGGCCCGCGGAGGGAGGAAGCGCTCGCCGCCCGGAGAAAGTGAGGCCGGGCCGGGCGGGGGAGAGGGGAGGGAGCGGGGGATCCGCGGAAGGAGGGTGATTGATCAGTGCGCCGTTCCCGGCACTCTGTCCCGTTATTAGAGGCGGCCAAAGCAGGGCCACGCAATAACCTCAGAATCGCCAACTAATTGACGCTGCAGGCAACTACTTCATTGTGCGCGCTGGTTTTATGTCTTCATAGCCGGTGATTGACAAGGTGTAATTAGTCATCTCACTCGGTGATAAACATGGGCACCCTCCTCCCGCGGCATCAGGCCGTGTGTACCAGCAGAGGAAGCGATAGTTGACGCTGATATACCATTAAATCAAAATGAAGACGTTCAGAAGTGTGTGTTTGCTGTGACGCTCTGATGGTTTATTTCTCAAATACGGCACCAACAGATTTACTTGATTTGCAAGTTAACTACAACATTAACTGGTTTTATTTATTTTGCCTCTTCCTTCCTCTTCCTAGGCAGGGATGTTGCTCTTGGAGAATGTGAAGACAGTTTGCTTCTTGACAAGCGAGCGAGCGGGCGCCCAGATTTTTGCAGCCTTTCCGAGTCTACCCCGAGGGAAAGGCGCGCAGAGAAAACGCCGGATTTGGGAGCCACCCGGGAAGGATTCCGCACGGAGGAGTCGCCCTCCTTGGCCCCAAACCCGTCTGCCTGGGGGCCCCCCTTCGGGCACTGCCAGAGGATGACCTGAAACTCTGAGGATGGAGCTGGACTGGGGTTGGGGGAAGCTTCCTGAATGATAACTGCGAAGAAAAAAGAGGCAAAACAACGGCCCCCCCCCATCCCCAAGCAAAAAGGACGGTGTTCTTAGAGCTGTAGGCTGCCGTCACAGGGTCAGTTGCCTGCCTCTATTCCCGGAGAAAGTGCAACATCTTCTATCCTCCTAGCGTGCTTGCACCATTCAGCAAATTATACTCCTTGCTCACCAAAGTGGGTCTTGCTCAGGGAAGTGTGTGTGTGTGTGTGTGTGTGTGTGTGTGCGCGCGCGCGCACGCGCATGTGCGCGTGCTTCCTCAATACTAGGACTGCAGTTAGAGATGCTGGTTACTTCTTTCAGAAATCTGGAGGTTTTAAATTTTTTAAGGGAGTGGACACCCCTGGTCTGTCTTGGCTCTGGTTCTGGTTAGAGAGTGTGGCAGGGGTTGAACAACGCCACCAGCATTTGAAAATCCATTTTCAGGGTATCATGCATGCCCCCACAACACCCCCAAGTGGGATATGCTTCCTGCACGTGTCCCATCTCTCTAACCTGTTTCCTGTCTGTATAGCACTGGAGTGGTGATTCCTTGCCACTGCACAGGAATCTGGGGTTATGGTCATCTCCAAGAAAAGAGAGGGGTGAGGCTGAGTCACAGGGATAGCAGAAAAAGCTCTATATCTTCAATGGGGACTCCCCCGTTCCCAGGCTGATGGGCCTTATTCAGCAAAAGGAGAGGTGTTTTATATGGATGTGAAAGGCTATCACTCAGTAGCAAAACAGCTTAGGCATAGCTGTCTCTTCCTTTATGAAATCAGCTCTTTGCCTTGGTCACACCATACAGAAAATCTACTGATCACCACTATCGACAATAAAAATTAGTGGGGCCTTAGTTGTTTCGAAGAGGAGCCCCATGTCTGTGACACTAGAATAGATAAGTGGCTTGGCCCATGGCAGGCAGAGAGGAGACCAATTCCTCCTCCTCTTCTCCCTGCAGTGATCTGAACAATTCCGAAACTGCCTCCCCGGGCGTCAGCTGAGCAGGTTGGGGAACTAACCAGGGCTCTCTCTCTAGGGCCCTGTTAAATGTACTGAACTTAAAATGAAACACGAAGTGTGAATTTCAGGTTTGAACGTGATGCATCAGGAAACGTGGAGGTTGGCAGCCTCATTCCTCCCTCCTGCTTTTCGGTAGCAGGTATTAATATTGTATTAAATGTTATGAGAAAGTAAGGGCTGCGCAGAGGAATGTGCTCAGATGCAATTTTGTCAAGGTTTTTATCTGTGATTATGATTCCAGATGTAGATACTCCCGGAGGAGGAAAATGAGGGGCTGCTGGCGTGTGACATGTGTTTTAAGGTGTTTGGCAGTGTTTCTCAAAGTGGTGACAAAATGTTCAATTTTATTACAGGGAATTGGTAAAAGAAATATGAATACTAGGTCAGAGAGTGTTCACCTCAGCAAAAGGATTTACCATTATTGATTAGGGTGGGGAAAGTTTTTCTCTGGGCCCTGCTTAAATCACATTGTCAACAATATAAATCTGTCAGATCAGATTATTCTTAAAGAACAATTGTAACAAAATACACAATAGCTAATTGCACCCCCCACCCACAGCTAATTTCCATGCTAAGATGTAAACTGCCCTGGAAGAAAAAAAAGATGTTATTTCCTCCCCATTTGGTATAAAACCACAGCCATTTCTTGAGAGTAATTTCTTTTTAATCTAGCCCAGAATAATATCCAGCCCTGGAAGGGCCATTTTGCTAACTTGGCTGCTCTGCAAACCTTTCAGGTTGAAGCACCAAAAAACGGCAGTACACTTTCTCACACAGAGAAACACATTTTTCTTAAAGGAGAATCAGAAAGATTTTGTATGAAAAAAGTGGGGACAGGGGTTAGGGAGGAAGTTGATGAACTCTTGACTAGCTGACAACTCTTATATCTCCAAGCACTTGAGACTGGAAATTTTCCCTATCACAGCCCTTCTTCATTCAAAGGCATCTCTGCCATCCCTTTCTGACAGCAGGGCACCCCTAAATTACATTTCTAAGCACAGTTTTCCTCATAAACCTTTTATGAGCTTCATATACACTAACATTAATCGACTTGAGTGCCCAGCCAGCACTGAGTAGACAGGAGGTGGATTTGGTAAACACTTCCACAGAACAAAAAGGGGTTTTGGGCTAAAGATGCTAGACTTTGCTCCCTCTGGTTCCCAGTCAGAGGATGAGGGTCTCTATCCACTCGCTGGAGCCATTGACTTACAGATCACCCCATATCTGACATAGTCTTTCAGTCCCAGCCTTTCCCTAATCCAGGCTAAAGAATGTTGATTTTGGCTTCCCTGCCGCTGGCACTATTTTACCATCACAAAGCATACTAGACTCACAGCACAAATTGCACCTTCCGAGGAAGTAAGACAGTCCCTCTCCTAGGAGGTGACATAGAATGTGGTACTTTTTTGAGGGGAACAGTGAGGTTGCAGGGGAGGAAAAATGCCCATCGGGGCCACCATCTCTCTCTCTCTGAGCTTTCAGCAAGACCCTTCCCCTACCATAGTCCAACTTTTCACTGGTCTGATTAACAAATCTCTACTGCTATTTGGGAAGTTGGCATTGTCGCTTTAGGTGAGGAATGAGTCATTTCCCACAAATGCTCCAGCTGAAGCCCAGTCCCCTGGCACCCCTCCCCAACATTTTTATTCTTCCATTAATTAAAACAACTAACGTCTCATCGATTATCTTTGCATGAATGAAAATCATTACAAGCCCTTGCAGGTATATGGGAAATTCTGTTTGCTTAAGTATTCACACTTTGATTTCCTATAGACTCATTTTCTCAGGCATAAATAAATTCAAACAAAACAAAACAAAAACAAAAACAAAATCTCCTGACACTTTACAATAAAACATGAAGACCAGTTGTAATGAGTTTGTGCCAATCTCTTGTAGGAAGAAATGTTCAGATGGTCCTTCTTTAGGGGTGGATTTTACTAAAGGATTCTAGATGGTTAAGGCAAATACTGATAGGTCACCAGACAGGCTCTGAATTTGTGCTTGTGATGAGTCAGATGAGCTCATCCAAATTTACTTTTAGGCTACCGTGTCAGCCCTTGAAAGTAAAAAAGGCAGGGGACAATCAACACTATTTGGAATTTCCCAGCTAGTTGGCCATTTCAGCTTGCATCTCCATTTCTGGGGGCTGCCATAATTAGAGCGATCTATTTTGCATTTACTTCTCTTTGCAAGTACTACATTATTCACTCTTTCCTGTGCTTATTAAACAGTGCCACCTGCACCAAATTCAACAAAGCTCCTCCATCAGTCGGGCCCAGCTAAGGATCCAGGCCATATATTATCATTAATTGAAGCTCAATTGACTCATTGACGATAGAGGCCTGAGCAAAAGCAACACATTTTCTAGGACCTGTTTATAAAAATGTTTTAAGAAAAAAATGTTATTCCCCAAATTGTCATTTTTTACAAACTCATTTCCTTCTCTCTGTACAGCAATTCAAGCAGCAATTAGCAAGTCTTTTAATTAATGAACTATTCCCTGTGTGTCACCAAGGTGCCTCCAGCACAAATGTCCTTCTTCATAGGTACTAGCAGATACAGTCAATATTTTGTCACCCAGAGCCTTCGAAGCTGGCCATCTCGATAGCCCCAACACTATACAAAGGATCTGAAGAGCAAAAGGCAAGACTGGAAAGCAGAGGACAATTTCCAGGAAACTAGCCATGGACAGTCTGAATCCAGAGACAGGAAGAGGCAGAAGAAAGAGAAACAAGAAGCAGAGAGGAGAGAAGCAGAAAATGAACACACATAGACGGTCTGAATCCAGAGAGAGGAAGAGGCAGAAGAAAGAGAAACAAGAAGCAGAGAGGAGAGAAGCAGAAAATGAACACACATAGACATCAGTGGCTAAAGAAGGTACAAAAAGTTTCAAGAAAGATGGGAGCATCTCTGTTGTAGGAAACTCTACATTCTAATGTTGATGGTTTACACATTTTTAAGAGCCTCAAGCCTCACTGTGGCTTGTTCATTTAAAAGCCTCCTGCTTTGTTCAAAATACTACTTATCTTTGGCATTGTCCACAGCTCTGCTCTGGGAGAGATTAATTAAGTGATAGGTCAGACACAATAAGGTGAAAGGGCATATCCACCCAATCAGGACTGATTCATCCATTTCTAGGTGGATCAACTTTTTTGAGGGATGCCAATTTTTATTCCATTTCCCGGGGGATTTATCAGTAGGGATGCCTGAGCTCCTCTGTTGAGGGGCACTTAGCTGGAAAAGATTGCTTTGCAGATAGAAAAATCTAAATCTGCACTGTCTTTTTAAGACATGGAAACAAAACATAACTATCAATTGTCTGTATGCTTAAGTTTTACCAGACTTGGAGAAGGATGCTTCTTGAATATGATCCTCTTACAAAATAGCCAATTGGATAGTTGCAAATAGGACTGCCATGCAACACAATGAAAAAATTAAAAGTTCGCTTTCTCTCCTCCCGCTTCGCACTGTTTCTCATTGCCCCTTCCTTTCAAGTTCACTTTTAATTTCTAGAAGGTAAAATGAGAGAAAGACAGAAAAATGAGGAAGGGAGGAGGACAGAGGGAATGAAAAAGAAAAAGAGAGATTTTCAAGGTGTCATGGCTGAATTTTTCTGAACCAGTTAGAGGTTATCTCTAAATCTTCATCCTTCACTCCCTCCACAACTTCCTAAATAGATCTTTCGATTAGTGAGAAATTAGTTAATTGGGAAAGGCCATGTGGTCGGTTCACCCTGTTCCTAACCAGAAGGGTTTCAGGGATCTTAGACCCCACTCTCAGAAACGGCACCCTCCCCCATCTCTACAGAAGCAGGCAGTCTGGGTCAAAACTGTGGTTGCAAAATTATGATGTGTGTGTGTGTAAGAGAGAGAGCGAGAGAGAGTGAGGAGAGCGAGTGAGAGTGAGAGTGAGAGAGGGAGAGGGAGAGGGAGAGGGAGAGGGAGAGGGAGAGGGAGAGGGAGAGGAAGTAAACTCTCAGCCTGTGAACAAGGCTAGGCTCAGGTAAAGTGACTGTTATTGTCAGACCCCAAACAAAACACTTGAAATATTTTTACTCTAGAATACTTTTGCAAATAAACTTCACATTTTTTCAAGTTTTATTTTTGGGGGGGGGAGGTTGGTGTGAGGAAGTATGGGGTTAAACAATGGTTTGATTATTTTATTTTATTTTTGTAACTGGCCAGCCATTTCCCCTTCTCCAAAGAAATTTAGAATGCTAGTCTCTTAACTATCCAATTCTTTAAATCATCTGGGATCTATCTATATTTATAATACTGAGCAGAAATACTTAACAGCCTGATCAATAGCCATTGACCGTCAGTGCACCTCACACCCTAACATGCACAGCTTGATCATGTATATTTGATCATTGAAAAATCCAAAGCATCTTGCAGCAGTGTATCAAGCTTCCCATAAAATAGTCTGTCTCTTTCTGTGGTCTTTAAAAGAGTGTGAGCTTTTCTCTCCCCTGCATTCATTTATCTATCCATCTATTTATCTACACACACACACACACACACACACACACACACACACCCCTCCCTTTCTGGAGAATTTATTGCTCATATATTTGATGAAGAACAAAGTAATTAACTGCAAGGCTATACATCTGGGCAGCACTTCATATCCATTACAATAATAAAACACTTTTTTCACATTTTAGCAGAAGAAAGGTTAGTCCTGCCCACAAATTCAGAGGACCCCAGAGTCTCCATCTGCGAAGCCTCCTTGTTATAAATTCTGCCTCCCTCTTAGGTGATGGCATGCACAATCGCACCAAAGGGTACTAAGTTTATCTGTGCGAAAGCATCATTGGAAAAGCTTGTTCCTTCTCAGAGCTCTAGCATCAGTCTGTGGGGGGTTGAAACAGACATAGTTGGTTCCTCCATCCCCAGTCTGCTTGGCAGCAAACTGGAGCGAGAGTCCAAAGGACTTGTCCTGTGAAGGGCCACAGGTAGAAGAGATTTCGGGATCCCAAAAGTTGGTGTCCTGAGCATGTGCCACTAAAATCTAGTGCCCCCAAATGAACCCGATATTGCAGATTTTCCTGATATTCTGGGGTCAAAAGCTGATTACAAGTTTCTCCATAAGGTATCCCAGATCTATCCAAACCACTCCAAGAGTCTGTCCAGAAGAATACAAGCTGGCCAGCCTGCTCTAAGCCCCCAGCACAGTCCTTATAATCCCAACACCAAAAACCACCCCCACCCCCAGCCAGCAAAACAAATTACCTGCAGAACCTCCCATCTCGGGGGTCTCCCTGCTCTGTATTCCGAACCGTGCCCAGCACAAATTATTCAGGGCCCTTCCTTCTAAAAACAGCAGCATCTGGACTGAGGCTCCCTCCTTTAAAGGGTAGAGGGGTGGGGGGGAGAGACTTCATATGATAATACATGTAATATGATATGGAATGACAGAATGCATGACAGTTGCCCATAATACAGAGAAGTCAGTCAAAGGACAGAGGGGACATTTGGATAATTACCATCCATTGGCTAGTCAATCACGCGAACAGAGAGAAACTGCACAAAACCCACAATGGAGTTGGGAAACAAAAGAGACCCGAGCCAGACTCAGGATTAACCGGTCTAAAGCGATCTAAATGCTTTTGTATCTGAAGAACTGAGGCTCCCGGGTTGCAAACCCCCCCCCCCAATCCCAGGGAACTAATTGCGGGGATCAGAGTTAAAGCTCTCTCCCTCCTTTCCCATTTCTCTTTGTAGACAGCTCACCACGCAGAAAAAAAAAAGATTCCTCTCTGTGTGTTCATTAAACTATTTTAAAGTTAAAGGGTGGGGGATGGGGGTTACATGTGGCCCCTAGGTCCAGAAGCTGGGATTCTTCAGCTTTCAGAGAGGCTGGGACAGTCTCAGTTGGCCTCAATTCTTTGTTTCCGGGTAAGGTCTCCCTCCTTGCCCCATGGAAACAAATGCCCCATCCACCTGGGCTGAGGCTGGGCAGCTGCCCTCTTCCTGGAGGCTGACGTGGATAGCTGGTACCCTGCTTGGGGTGAGGAGTCCCCACAGCTGGCTTCTGCACCAGAAAAACACAAGGGACACCCAGCTGAAGACTCCAACTGAAGCTGCACACCATAATTAAGCGGGGTAAAAGAGCAACAGGAAAGTGGGGCTAGCCTTCAAAATGGGAGGTGAGCGAGAAGAAGGTGGTTGCAAATTGTGTGGAGAGAGAATTTCCTTCTAAACCGGGGAGTGAGAAAGAGGAAGAAAAATCCTTCTAAACTGGGGGAGAAGAGAATGTGCTTCACTGGGGAGTGGAATGGGAAAAGACTACTGCTTGAGAAAAAGAGAGGCAAAGAGGTGATTCTTCAAAAGAGACCTGGGAAAATGATGTCGACAAATTTTGGGGGGCTCAGAGAGGATGGTGAGCGAGGCAGAGAATGCCTTAAACGAGAAAAGGCACGGCAGAAGGTCTCTGTACCTGAGAGCGAGATCTCTGCTCCCGGGACAGAGGCACCGATAACGATCGCCCGATTCCCACCAGGTTCTCCCCGCACAATGCCAGCTCGCCCAAAGCCCCGGCCCCGGCGGGGCCCTCCTGTGTTCCCCGCTCGGTGGCAGAGGCAGTTCCGGGTCCGCGTCTGCGGGGGCCCGTCGTGGTCCTGACCGCGCCTCCCGCGCTGCCCCTCAGGCCCTCGGGGCGCGCCCCGGCGCCTCCTTACCTTTCCGAGTCCTCCGCAGCGGGTGTGGCCGACTCTGCGGGCGGCCCCGGGCCAGGGCCGGGGGACGGGGGGCGGGGGTGCCGGGCTGGGGGGGAGCGGCAGGGTGAGGGCTGGGGGCGCTGGCACGGTGCCCAGCGGGGGAGAGGGGGCAGTCGGCAGCCCCAGGGCCCGCGGGCGGGCCGGGCCGAGCCGGAGGAGGTGCGAGGCGTGGGGGGCCGTGTAGGGGCGCCGGGCCCCGGGCCGGGGGGCGGAGGGCTCCCTCCCGGGGCCAGCGGGGCGCTCCAGCCTGCGAGGCCGGCCCGGGAGCCGGGGGAGCGCGAGGGAGGGAGGCCGGCGCCCAGGAAGCCGAGGACGGGGCGCGCGATCAGAGGGGCTGCGTCCTCGCCTCGGCTGACAAATCAATCAGGGCCGGCGAGCCGGAGGAGCTGCCACCCGGGCTGCGGCGCGCGGCCCCCGCTCGCCCCGCGCTGCCAGCCGACGGGCGCCTGGCTCGGCGCGGGCCGCGCGGCGCGG
>NW_007245841.1:489942-512015 GCF_000164805.1 Carlito syrichta | reverse complement strand
CGCTGTCACTGGCTCCGGGGGCCAGTCTCTCCGTCCGCTCCTGCCCGCCTCCCGCCGGCTCTCTCCATCGCCTGGCTGGTCTCTGTCTCTCTGCCTCCACTCCTCTCCCGGTCGCTCCGGTCCCCAGCTCTCCTCCTCTCGGCGTCTTTTTCTCTCTTGCCCCTCTAGCATTCTCTTTCTGCCTCTCCTCACTCTCCACCCCTTTCTCCCTTTGCTCAGGAAGACTCACTGTCTCTCTCTGTCCCTCCTTGGAACAGCGGCCCCAGCATTCCGCTGAAGCCATTGCCCTGCCCTGAGACTTGGGACAAGTCGCGTCCCCCTCCCGGCTGCAGTTTCCTTATCTCTAAAAGGAGTCCATGAACAGCTCTTGGTGGGGCTGTGGGAGGTGGCACGCAGGAGTTGCCCAGTGCCTCTGGTTCCCCCTCCTGAAGTTCATGCACACTCAAATTCAGGAGCCGCTGCGGGAGCTGCCTGGTGACCGGGGCTCATTGGCTGTGATGCGTACCCCACAAAACACCTGTCTTCACCCTCCTGGACAGGTAGCAGAGGCCAGGTCAGCGGGAAAAGTCAAGATGGCTTCTTCCAAAAGGTGACAGTGGTCCCCCCGCCTGAAACTAGTTCTGACATCTTAGGCCCTGTCACCTGCTGGTTCCTCCCTCATGGACACCAAGCAATGCTTTTGCCCATCCTTAGACCCAGGTGGGCAAAATCCTATTCCTCCCCCTTCTCTTCTGCCCTCCTCCCCCCCAACACCACCCCATACACACCATATTGGCTTTTAGGCTCCAAAGACGCTTCCCGGAGGGTCTGTGGCTTCAGAGTCAGACAGATGCGGGTTTGAGACCACTTGGGCAAATTACATTGCTCTATGCTTCAGTTTCCTCATCTGTGAAATGGGAACAATAATCACCTCCCTTTTAGGATTGTGGTTAGGATCATTTGTGGTATACATAAAGTGTCCAGCCTATAGAAGTTTATTCATTCTGTCCAGTTTTTATTCAGGCTTTTTGCTTGAGGCTGAGAAGACAGCAATTCAGAAAGCAGGTATGGTCTCTGCCTTCATGCAACTTGCATTCTAGTTGGGGGACAGACATCACACATGCACACATCAATTACATAATAATTTCATGACAGTTGTAAAAGTACCATGAAGGAGTAGAGAGTAAGATGAGACCAAACATCCAGGGAAACTGACCTCGGCTGGGGGCTCAGTAAGGACTTTCTCAAGGAGTGGTGACAGCAAAGTTGATACCTGAATTCTCAGGTCCAGGTCTCCATTTGGCAGGAAGAGGGAAGGGGCTGCTAAAATAGGTGATGGAGGGAGAGTGTTCCTGGCAGAGACCGGAGGGAGCATGGCCAGAAGAAAGGCCAGGGTGGCTGGAGAGGGGGGCGGGATGAGGCTGCAAACGTAGGTGAGGCCAGGCACAGGGTGGGGAATGGCAGTGTCTTATAGACTGTGCAGAAGAGTCTGGGCCGCAGTACAAGGAAACTGCTCTTATTAACCCCCAACCACATGAGTCCTAATTTCCTCTTCTTTGAACTGGAAGGAAGAAGCCAGGCCCAGTTCCCAGATATGTCTTTTGCCTTTGGTCCTCCTTGGGGACTGACATCTCTTGTTTTCTCTTCTACTCTGTTCCAGTGCTGCCCACCCAGAAGTGTCATTGCCTACCTTGGCATCCATGCCCCTACCTGAGTATGACCTCCCTGAGAACACACTCCCAGGCTTGGTTCCTTTCTGTGCCCTTAAAGTTGAGTCACAGGAGGCCTCTTCAGCCAGCATTTGTTGTTTGTCTGAAAAAGCAGTAACCAGTGAGCACTGACTGTGTGCCAGGCTCTGTGTTGGGCAATGCCCCTGCCCTCACAAAGCACTAGGAAAGAACCTTTGAACATATAGGCCCATGAAGACCATGATGCAGTCTCACAGGGGACTTGAGGCATGGGCCTAGAAGCTCTTTGAGGGAAGGTGCATCCTGCATTTGCTCGCTAGTACCGTCTTCAAGGATTTGTGACACCATACTTGGCACAAGGCAGTCACTCAGATATACGTGTTGAGAGAATGACAAGTGAAGTTTAAATGCAGAAGGATGAAGGTTATGGGGGAGTTAAGTGAGCCAAAGTAAAGGATGCGTTGGCCCACGGTGTGGGGGTGGAGGGGTGGATGGGGGAGGGTGGCTGTTAGGGAGGGAGCTACCACTTGTGGAGCTCCCCCTCCAGGCCAGGCAGGTATTGGGCACTTTTGTGCAGTTATCTCAGCCAGCCTCCACAGCACCCTGGCTGCATGGGCACCTTTGCACTCCCTCTTTTGATAAAGTGCTGGAGTCCAGAGGGGTTAAGCATGGCCAGGTAGAGCCTGCATATGGATTGGAACCCAGATCTGCCTGCTCCTCTTCACTAAAAGGAGAAAGCAAAAGAGGAGGAGAAGGCAGAGGAAGGCGACGACTGAGAACAAAAGAGAAACAGTGGCAAGAGTGAGCTCCACGAGTAATTTTTCAACTTAAAAACAATTCCCATTTCCCAGCCCTGAGGAGGCAGGCACGATGGATCTGAGGCGAGGCCGGCCCTCTGACTCGCAGGAGCCTGCCGAGGGGCCCCAGCGAGCTGCTTCAAAGTCGGCCTCTTCAGCACAGGCGCTTTTAAACTTCACACGGGAAACTTTCCAGGGCTGACTTTTTGCACTTTGTTTCCAAATCAAGAGATGGGGAAGTCCCTTTCAGCCCAGCGGGGAGGAGATCTCACTGAGAGACTTGCCCTGGGGTTTCAGGCTTGGCACCCTCCCCAACCGGGCAACCGAGCTGGTCCCCAGATGCAGAGATAGGAGGACCTGTCCCCTGCCTGTAACGGGTTCTCAAGGAGAATTCAGGGTGTGTGAGTGGCAATCCCTCTTAAGCTCTCTCTTCCTGTGTTCTCCTAAGTCTGTTTCTACCTGGGTTCCTGTGGCATTTGTTGACAATGTGCAGTCACCTCACAGGGATCACAATTGCTCCTTGCTCTTCTCTGCGCGGCAGTCTCAAAACCAAACCACTCCGTCTGTCATCCTCTGATCATCATTTCAAGAGGCAGCGAGGGTCTTCCTAACCCTCAGCTCCCTCTGATTTTTGGAATTCAGATTTGGATTTTGGATGTACATCAAGAGGCTGGCTCCATGCATTTTAATTAAGCTGTCTTTTTTCATTTATTACTAATATACTCCTCTTAACTATGATTTATTTGTTAAACAAAGCACCATAAGCCATCACTTATTCATCTTAATTTCAACAAAATTAAAGTAGTCGCTGTTAGATTGCACCTAATTGCACTTGCAATGAAAAGAACGGAGATGTTAATCAAAATAAATTGAAGATAAACAATAAAATCATTACATCTTTGCGGCGGTAAGTGTAACTAATCAGTTTTGACTCGAAGCGACCGAACAGGAATAATGAATGTGTCACTGAAGGCGCGCTCATTAAGAGAAGCTGCCAGGACCTGGTCCTCGGGGCAGCAGACAGCCACCCTGCCCATGTGGCCCTGAAGGTGCCTGCCCCCTGGGCTGGGCTGAAGGGCCCTGAGGAGCAAGGGGAGCTAGGAGGAGGCTCAAAGAATGGGAAAGAGTCTTGAGAGGGGTCCCTGAGGCTGCCCTGCTACAGAGGGTTTCTCTCACTCCCCTGAGACAGCAAGAGGTCCCAGGCTTATTCTGGGATTCCAGGTAACCAAGGATGGGGTGAAAGAGACTGGAAGACAGACAGACAGATATCCAGGGGACACAAATAGGCAGACATAGCCCAGGGGACATGATAGAGGAGAGTCAAGCAACAAAAGACAAAGAGAAAGAGACAGACAGTTGGAAAGAGACCAAGAAGAGAGTCAAAGGGAACAAGGCCAGCCAAGGCCAGAGCTGAACGCTCAGACAGACGCAGAGTAAAGAGCCTCTGTGGGGGGAAAATGAGGCAGCCCTGACAGTGTGGAGGAGGAGGAATGGGGAACAAGTTAGTCGGGAGAGGAAAG
Organism: Carlito syrichta; assembly: GCF_000164805.1. Lineage (NCBI taxonomy): Eukaryota > Metazoa > Chordata > Mammalia > Primates > Tarsiidae > Carlito > Carlito syrichta. The sequence goes on along the minus strand of NW_007245841.1, from coordinate 508,031 downwards.
CAGAAGAGAGAGCACCAGGTAGATCCACAGAGGTAGAGGCTATTGGTCTTAATTAAATACTGTCTCCTGTGAGGACAAGACATGTAGGTATTAATTTTGAGCCAGTTAAAGCTCAGAAGGTTTCAGGTTAGGATTCTGGGGACAAAATGGTCCTTAGGAGTCTGTGCAGGTACATGACTATCAGGATGGGATCCCTGAACTGAGCTCTGGGAACACGGTAGGGATGACAAGGAATACTGAGGTGGAGGAGACAGAGGAGCCTTAGTGGGGGGGGGTTCTCCTGAGCTCATTATTCAACTGCAAGAAATTCATAGGCCTGAAGTATTCAGATGAAAACCCCTTCTTCATGTCACAGGCCTCTGTGCCAGCCCTTGGCCAGGACACCATTGCTGAGCCAGAGCTGCCCAGGCAGCACAGTGGAGCAAAATGAGTTCCAGTAACATTGTTTGAGCCCCTCGTTGACTGCCTTTGCAGCATCCCCTTTCCAGTCTTGGGAAAATCCAGAATGTGGGCAACTTTGGGAAATGGGAAAATCTGAGGGTATGGTAACTTTGGTAAGATTGGAAACAGAGATCAGGAGAGACAATTGGAGAGACTCATGTGTTTGGAATACCTACCATGTGCCTAGCCCTGGGCTGGGCCTGGGAAACACACAGATGAATCAGATGTGGCCTCTCTGTACCCCTGTTTCCCCATCTTTAAACTAGTAGAGCCGACTTTATGTGTTTTTTATGAGGATTAAATGAGTTAATATTTATAAAGAACCTAGAATGGTGGTTGGCTCCTGAAAAGAGCTTTATTTTTGGTTTGAAAATAAAAATAAAATAAATCTCTTCCCTCATGGTGTGCAGAGTTCAGTAAAGGAGACAGACTCATGAGGAATCAAGTTCAGTGGAAGGGGTTAAGAGCCATGACAGATGGACTCCGGGATGCTGTAAGACATAGTTTCCAACCAAGCAAAGTCTTGAAGGAGGAGTCAAAATTAATCAGACAAGGGTGAAGACAAGGGGAAAAGAGTGTTTCAGGCAGAGGAGATTACATGAGCAAAGGCAAGAAATGGCAGGATATGCCTGCCATTTTGGCAAACAAATTGGAGATGAGGATGGACACCAGGGACTTAGATCTTGTGAACATTAGCAGGAACCATTGAAGAGCATCTGGGTGGACGAGAGATTTTTTTTTTTGGCTGTTCTGCATGCATTTGCTGTTTTGGGGGTGGACCTTTTCTTTTGGGATAGTGTCTTACTCCATTCTTCCCCTTCATCCCTCCCAGTCCAGGTGTTCCAGTAGAGGCAATTCCTTCAGAACTCCAGGGAAAGGAGCATGTGGCCAAGACCTAAGCCAATCAGCGCATTCCACTCCTCAGGCCACAGTGATTGACTGAGGAATGGGCAATCCTGCCCAATGGGAGCCAATCCAAGGCTTTGGCTTGAGGACCTGGGAGAGGTCTTTGATTCTTTCCGCTGGTCTCTAATCTGACAGGATGTAGGGACTGGGGCTGCTGTAACCATCTCACTACCATGGGGATTCTGAGACCACAGCCAACACAGCAGAAGGCAGCTCAGTGGAGCAAAATGAGTTCCAGTGGCATCATTTGAGCCCCTAATCCAGCCGAGATGATGCCAGCCCTAGTCCTGGGCCTTTTTGGTTTTATGAGCACACAAATACCTTTTTGTTTAAGCCAGTTTGAGTTGGGTTTTCTGTTGCTTGGAACAGAGAGTTCTTGCTGATATGGGCTTCAAACAGGAATGCAACACCAACATTGTGTTTTGGTAATGTCATTCTGGCAGCCATGGTGTAGCAGAAGGATTGGAAGGAGTGAGCTTGGAGGTAGCAAGCCCAGTGGGAAGGCTTATATGGTCGTCCCAAAGAAGGCTTATGACAAACAGCAGGCAGAGATAGGGGATTCAGTCTCCACCAATGTCTTTGTTTCCTAGGGCTACTATAACAAATCACTACAAATTGAGAGGCTTAAGACAACAGACATGTATTTTCTCACAATTCTTGGGGCCAGGAGTCCAAAATCAAGGTGTAGTCAGGGCCACATTTCCTCTGATGGCTTTAGGGAAGATTTATTTTTTATTTTTGTGATAGAGACAAGGTCTCACTCTGTTACCCAGGGTGGTCTCAGACTCCTGGGCTCAAGTGATCCTCCTGCCTTGGTCTACCAAAGTGCTAAGATTTCAGCCATAAGCCACCTCACGTGGCCATGGAATAATTGAATTCTTCTTTCCCTGGCTTGTAGATACACAACTCCAATCTCCGCCTCCATCTTCACACGGCTTTCACCCCCTCTGTGTCGGTGTCATCTCCTCTTTTGTCTCTTATAAGGACATTTGTTATTTAATTTAGGGCCCACCTGTGTAATCCAGAATGATCTCATCCCAAGATCTTTAACTTATTTACTTTTACAAAGACCCTCTTTCCAAATAAGATTATGTTCACAGGTTCTGGGACATAGACAAACCCTTTGAGGGTTACCATTCAACCCACCACAACAAACAAGAAAAATGATCACTGGACCAGAAAGACAGAGGAAATATTGCAAAAGGGAACAGCAGGATAGGGGAGGTGAGGCAATGGTGAGAGGGCACCAGGAGGCATAGAAGTTTAAAATTTCTGACTGGGAGGAATCCATTTTAGGGCACCAAGAGAATTTGCACGCAAAATTCTCTAGAGAAACTAGAAGAACCAGAGGAAAGCCCATAGCCTAAGGAATGGACAAGTGTGCTTTGTATTTTCAAAATCTGGAAGCCAAGAGATTCTGCAAATGCATGGGGTGGTGAGCTTAACATCACTCTGGGCAAGGTTCCAGAAAACGTGGAGCTTGGAGAGCCCCTAGGAGGGAAAGTAGTAATTCCCAGGACCTCACACCAATTCCCTGAGAAAAATCCATGCTAGATCAGTCCCATTTCTTTCTTTGCCAGAGTCCCTGGGTGGGTAGATTTAGGAAGAATGTGACGAGTGACAGAGTGAGCCGAGATTTTATGGACTTCTTGTCGACAGAGAACATGTGGGATGGATTCAAAGATGAGTAGGAAGTTGACTGTCTATACTAGAAGGGAATTGATTGATCTCTGCCTCCTGGGATAAGACCTCTAGCAAGGTACCTGAGGATCCTCCACCAGACCTTGTTCTGCTCATTCAAGCCATGTGAGAGCATAGTAAACAGTGAATGCCCACTTGTCCACTTGGCAGATGGTTTGCAGGAGGAAAAACCAAAGATTATGTCAGATAATAGAGCTTTTTAAAAAATAATGCCTGCCTATTCTGCAAGACACTCAACTAGACTCTGGCAGAACAATGGTGAATAAGGCAGAGAGAGAGGGGGGCAACTGCCTCATGGAGCTTACTGTTCTATAGGGAAATCAGACAAGCACATCCAGTGTGATAAACGTCCCACATGATCTTGACAGGATGGGTTTACAAGATGAGAGGAGACAGGGAAAAATATAAACACCTGACCCTGGTTCCAAAAAACCAATAGTGTCAGTTCAGGGGAAAGGAGACTTTGGTCCTTTGGTCAGCAGCACCTGCAGTGAAGTGGAGAGGGAGACAATGCAGGAGGGGCCATTTGGCCCTGGCAAGCTTAAGGGCCAGACCAAACTCAAATTTTGCATGTAGCCTTTCAGCTATACAAAGCAGCAAATGGGAGGATTTGGAAGTGGGGGTAGGAGGTGGTGAAGATGCTGCAATTAGGGGCAAGAATAGAAAGTGTTGGAATCATTCTGTTTTACTTGGTGAGAATCAGAAAGCCAGGTGTTGGAGTGGGGATGTCTTTGAGGGAGGCAGTACAGCACCCCTAACCCCCACAGGCCAAGTTGCAACTGAGACTATGACTTGGGAGCCACAGGAATCACTCCAGAATGGCATGTGGAAGAGAGAGTCTGGGATGCAAAGCAGCTGACCCTACTGGGAAATTGGCCTACTCCCAAGTCAAAGATGGAAGAAACCCTTCAAACAAGGGAAGGGGGAAGAGGGTGCACTACATCATCACCATGTCCCAGTACCTGTCTCTAGCTCACTGCCTGGCACACAACAGGTGCTCGGTGAGGACCACGTAAAAACAACTATTTTCAACTCCAGTTCTCGACAGCACCCTTTTCATTTCTTAGAGCCTTGGTTTCTCCATCTGTAAAGTGGGTCAAGATGATCAATGTACCATGTGAAAAAATTGTGTGAACACTAAAGCCCTGTTCAAGTACAGGGATTTAAAGGAAGACGTGGAAGCAGCTCCATATTGCTATTTTCTGTACACCCCCTTTAGTAATATTTTAGTGACAAAAGATAGGCCCAATTTTCTCATAAACATTCTTCTATTCAGTTAGAAAAGGACAGCCTAATCTGTAATGATGGATGCTTTTTCTCCAAGTCACAATAAGGCACACCAACATTTCATAAATGTGTGCTTCCTTCCCACCTTCAACTCATACTAAGGAAGGGAGATGTAAATGAAGATAGATGGTGGGGAGGGGAAGGGTTTGGCTTGACTGAACTGGAATCTCTTTCTAAGTATCCTCAGCTGGGATCCTACTCAGCAGTGCTTCACTCCCTCAAACTTCCCTCCGCCTTTGTCTCTGGAACCCCTTCTCTTTCAGGCTTAGGTCTAAGGTCTAACCAGGTGAGAAGGTGGTCAAGACAACTCCATTCACTATTTTCTCTGTGCCAGGCAGAGGGCTCAGGGATTTCCATGCACTCATCCAATTCCCCTTTTGAAGACGGGGAACCAGGCTTAGAGAGAAGTGGCCTTCTTAGACCACGTAGCTGGCAACTGCCAGAACTCAAGCTTGGATCCGTTTATCCCAAAGTCCTTTGAACCAGAACACTAACTTGCCTGGGTACAGACTCCAAAGGGCCAGTGGGGCTGGGCAAACAATGATGCCTGGGGCTGGGGTCCCCCAGGCTGGAAGCAGGCAGAGTTAATCCTCCCATATGGTGCTGCTCCAAGGCGGTGGTGCTCCCAGGAGGTGGTGTTCATCTGGAGAGTTCCAGGAAACAGGAGGTAGGTCCACGTTCCTCTTTGAAGAGGGAGCCAGAGGCAGAAGCTGCCCTGCTGGCAGGAGGCTGTGTGTCAGCAAGGGCCAGGAACACACCAACTACACCCACCACCATAGAGGCCAGCATAGCTCAAAGGAGCCTTGCTTTGAGCACCAGAGTTGGGAAGTGGGCAGAACCTATGTGGACACCACACTGGCAAGAAAGGAGGCATAGAGGAGTATCTTCCATGTACCAGTGTGAGCTGAAGAAATGGAGACGTTCACACTTTCTACACAAGTCGTATAAAAATAACACAAAACTACCATATGTCCCAGTAATTCCACTCTTAGGTATACAGCCAAAAGAATTGAAAGCAGAGACTCAGATACTCACACACTCCATTACTCATAACAACCAAAAGGTGGAAACGACCCAAGTGTCCCTTGCTGGAGAATGGATAAAAAAGATGTGGTCTATACATACAATGGAATACTATTCAGCCTTAAAAAGGAAAAAAATTCTGACACATGCTACAACTTGGAGGAACTTTGAGGACATTATGCTAAGTGAAATAAGCCAGTCAAAAAAGGACAAAGATTGTATGATTCCACTTCTATGAGGTACCAGAGTAGTCAATTCATAGAGACAGAAAGTTGAAGGTGGTTGACAGGGACTAGGGGAGCAGGGAGGAATGGGAAGTTATTGCTTATTGGGTACAGAGTTTCAGTTTGGGAAGATGAGAAAATTCTAGAGATGGATGTTGAAGGTGGTTGCACAATGTGAATGTACTTAAATCCCACTGAACTGTACATTTTTAAATGGTTAAGCTGGTAAATTTATGGTACAAGTATTTTTAGCACAATAAAGTAACATGACATTTTTTCCTATTTCTAATAAAGATTCATCCTAGACTTAAAAACAAAAACATGCTATATAATCTTTATTGTGTGCTCAGCATGTGTCAGGCAACTTGCTGAGTACGTTCCATTTATCATCTATTTAGTTCTTTGTAACAATCGCAGAAGTGATTATTTCTCCCATTTTCCAGATGAGGAAACTGAGTCTCACAGAGCCTTCTCCCAGGTCTTACAGCTAGGAAGTAACTTGAACCCATGTCTTTAACCAGTATGCTTAGATGGGGAAGAAACTTGCTCAGAAGCATGCAACTGGAGCAGGGTGGAGAGCACCAGGCTTGTCAGACTCTCCTTGGCACAGAGGCAGTGTGAAAAAAAGTGGGAAAAAATGAAGTCTTTGGCATGCTTGACCTCTGGGCAGAGTAGAGAGGCAGCCTGGAGGCTGGCAAAGAGGGCCTGTACGAGGCCAGTGGGGAGCCGTCCTTCCAGAGGACATTCTTTCATCTGAGAAAGTCCCTGGGACAGCTTCTCCGCCCTTCATTTAACTGCCTGCTGGGAGTTGCAAGGAATCTGAGCATATCCAATAAATGTTTTATTCCACCCTGAGCTGGCCCTCTTGGGCAAAATAAGCTCTTTCTCCAGGAGGAAATGAAGGGGCAAGCATTTCTAGGGCTCTTACACAGGGTTTGTCTCTTCATTTCACGCAGAATAACCTTTGGCTCAGAGAGGCACCTTACACAGGTCCACACAGCACGTTGGGACCCAAGGTCCAGGTCCAGGGTATCTGGCTTCTGGCACAGGATCTAGCAGACACTCCCCTCCTGAGCTTTCTGAGAGTTGAGGTTACCTCCCTCCCAGCCTGAGGGAGGAGGGGTTTCTCTGATTTTCGAATGGAGGAACACTCAGCAGGGCTGTGGGCACAGGAAATCTCTATGGCATCAAATCTGCAGAAATTATTTTCCCTGCCCTGAAAGACATTGGATCACTGGGTCATTAAACATTTGAGTATGATTCTTCCTGGGAAGGCTCTCCACCATCCCATCCTGCCTCCTCTCCCTCCTCGTCTCTCACTGTCCTCTGCCCTCTCTCCTCCTCCAACCTCCCCCAGCCCCTGTGCTCTTTTCCACTCAGGCCTTTGATCCCCTCCCTGAGCCTCCCCAACCTCCACCTTTGCAGACCTAAATACTACTCATTCCTCAGGTCTCAGCTGAAACTTCTCCTGGGAAGCCTTCACCGATCCTCAGTTTCATCACTACCAGCCCTCTACCACACTCACACACACCTACACACACACACTCACACAGACCTTACCCAGTGTTCATGGCCATGGTCCCAGTGCCTAAAGCAGTACCTGGCACAGAGCAGGTCCTAAGTAATTTTGATTGATGGACTGAGTCCATAAAAATGCATTCAGATTCAGCCAACAATCTGAGATTTGCCACTAAAAAGCTGGAAAGACCTTGGGTTCCCCAGGACTCAGTTTTCTCATGGGTAAAATGGGCATAACAAAGACTCTTCCTCATAAGGTGTTTGGAGTCAATGAAAGGTTCTACATCAAGCACCATGGCTGTGTCATGGCGGGGTCTTAGTGAATGTCAGGTACTATTACTGCCTGAAAGTGTGGGCCCTGACCTTACCCCTCAATCATTCCCTATTGAGGAGGACAACATGTGTAGAGATGAATATCTGCATGAGAAGTCTCTGAGTCTCTTGAACTAGAAGTTTGAGGTATACGATCACCTTGGCCTTCAAGGACTTTCTGGTTCAATGGGACCATGGGGGAGAAAGATACCAAATGGACAACCACAGAGAGTAGCTAGAGGTCTGGTGGAGGGAGCTGTGGTGGGAGTCCCAAAGACCATTTCCCAGACAGGTAGTGCTTGAACTTTGCAGACCAGGAAAAGGAAGTGTGAAGCGTTTCCCAAGCAGAGATTTTGGGGTGGGCAAAGTCCTGCCAGCAAAGGCATGGAGGTACTACTGGAGAATGGGACATGGATCAGAAGGAGCAGGTGGGCTGGTGGACCTGGTGGGCTCTGGAGGAGGCTGGGGGAGGAACCAGCTAGTGGAGAGCAAGGGAGGGACCATCCTAAGGAAGCATCTTGTAGGCCAAGGCAGGGAAATGGCCAGGTTTCAAGCAGATTGAGAGTGAGTACTGGAGGGTGACATGGTCAGATATACTCTCTGGAAAGAGAGTGTGCACAGGGCTTAGGCTGGCAGCAGACACCTCTGAGGAGACAGTCAAAACGTTTTCCCTCAGGTCTGTGGAAACAAGAGTCACTGGGTTTCTGGATCAGGTAGGCCTTGCTTCCTACCTGGCTCCTCTCTGTAGAGCTGTGTGACAGGTGGCTGGCCCCTTAAGGCTCAAGTGTTCCTTTGTAAGTCAGGGACAGTAAGACTAACTTGCAAGGGTGATTCAGTCAGAGGATTTCATGTCATTCTGGATGTGCAAGTGCCCTCACATAGTAGCCACACAACCAAGGCTAGCACTTTTCTTCTTTGGGCTTAAGAGAAAACTTACCCCAAGTATCTGAAGGACTTGGGTGTGACTAATGCTCCAAGTCTGCCCTGTGCCCACATTAACCAGCTTTATTCCAGAAGCAGCTTTTGAGACTTTCCAGAGCATAACTCAGCATCTCCAACACCCTTATTAAAGACATCCTCTAAAATGAGTGGGGTGTCGTCACCTGTGCTGACCTGGTATTTTGGCAGGGACAGCTGGGACTATGCAGCTGCACATCAAAGCTGCCCATTCCTGGTCCCAGAGTTTATCACCAGAGTAACACAAACCCAAGATCTTGTGCTCAGGAAGATATCCCTGCTGCAAACTTTCCGTCCACCTACGACACCCCCAGGACACAAGAAGATGAGGGTCTTGGAGAAGATTCAAGGTACACTGACTGCAAGCTGTAAGGGTTCGCAGACTTCACAGTGTAGCTGGGGAAATGCAGCACTCTCCCTCCCGGTGCTGTATACACTTTGAATGTCACTCTTGTCCCCCAAGATTTCATACTCTGTTAATAATAATCACATCTATCATTTGCTGAGCCTTATTCTGTCCCCTGCACCTACTAAGTGCTTTCCTTGGCATATTTCTCTTTAAAACATTACAAAATATATGCAATTGTCAGTCCCACTTTACAGATGAAGAAACTGAGGCACACAGAGGTTACATCATGTGCCAAGTCATTCAGCTGGAGACTGGTGGCCTGGTACTTCCCACAGCCAAAACCCAACTCTCCTGTACCTAGAGACTTTTGCTGGCTCCTTATTTACATGATGACAAAGTGCAAATCCCTCAGCCTGACGCTCCAGGCCCTTCAGAGCTCTCCATTCCTAATCCCCTAGCTCCACTCCTGCTACTCAGCTGACTGAAAGAGTGACATCTCTTTCATAACCCTACACAATGGCACACTACGATTCTGCTGCCTGGAACATCCTTCCAGTCTTTCCCACTTGATGAGCACCAGCCCATTCTTCAGCCCCTAGCTCAAGCATCAAAGAAGCCAACTCAAGCTCTCCTCTTTGGGCCACATTCTCTCCCTACCACCTTCCTTTTCTCTCTCCCTGAATCTAGTTCATTAGTTTACCATGTCTGCATTGTTCCCTAGGCTCTGAGCTTCTTGAGACCTGGTGCTGAGTTTCATTCACTTTGGTCTCCCCAGCCCTAAGCATAAGGTCCAACACAGAGGAGATCACAAGAAATGTTTGGGAATGAACAAATGACCTAATGGAATGAACAAAGACTACAGATGTGAGAACAGGAGGTCAAAATGCTGTTCCTGGGAAAGAAGAGCAGCAAGAGCCAGTGTAAGAGGTCAGCATGCTGGGACACACTGGCTCCCTTTGACTGACTGAGTAAAGAGCAGGGCCCCAAGATTCCTTTCTCAAGAATTATTTTTAGTGAACTTCAGGACGACTCATTCCTTGACAGTCTCACTACACCTGTGACTTCCACGGGGGCCTCATGCCCCTGCCTTAACTAAGAAATCTTCCTTGGGCTCCATTAACTCATTCTATAAGTCAGGATAGGACAGTTTCTGCTGCAATAACAACCACCCCAGAATCTCAGCATCTTCTGTATGTCCATTGAAGTCATCCTCCTTCAGAGACGCAAACTGAGGGAGTCTTCTTCTCTGTGTTTTATGATTGCTGAGGCAGAGAAAAGGGGACATGGTCAACTGCTTACTAGCTCTTAAATCTTCTGTTCAGAGGTGACTCATACCACTTCTGCTCATGTGCCACTGGCCAAGGTAAGTCACATGCCACACCTAACTTTACAGGTGGCAGAGAAGTGCAGTCTTACATGTGCCTGGAAAGCAGAGAGAGCCAAATATTGAGCACATTGTATTAACTACTGCCATTCCCACCAACATTTACTGTGTACCACTATGTACCTCGCATCATAGGAGTTCCAGAACAGGAGGTGGGACATGTTCTGCTCACCTGGCACCCCCAGGAAGCTTCCTGTGACTCCCAGCAGGAATAGTTACCCCTTCTCTGCCCAAACTCTATACGTATTATTCCTTTGCTTCAAATGCCCTTTCTGTCTCCAGTGCTTGGCAAATTCCCATTCTTCCTCCTCCTTCTTTTCCCTCCTCCCTTTCTTCTATCATTTAACAAATCTATACTAAGCACCATGAGGTGCCAGCACTGTATTTGGTGTTTTAAGATCCAGCTCAAATATCATGTATTCTTGGAGGCCTTCCCTGATCCTCCCACTTAGAAACAAATGCTCCCTGCTCTAGTTCCTGGCACCTTGAACATCCCTTGCTTGTCACTTGGGGGTTTTTTTAAGCATATATTTTATTTTATTTTATTTTATTTTATTTTATTTTTTGAGTTGGAGTCTCACTCTGTCACCCAGACTGGAGTGCAGTGGCCGCTCCTGGCCACCGCAGCCTCGACCTGCTGGGCTCCGGCGATCCCTCCGCCTCAGCCTTCTGAATAGCTGGAATTACAGGCGTGCACTACTATGCCCAGCTGATTTTTTGATTTATTATAGAAATGAGGTCTCTCTGCCCAGGCAGGTCTCGAACCCGCGGGCTCAGGCAATCCACTCACCTCAGCCTCCCAAAGGCGTGGGATTACAGGCTGAGCCACCGAGCCTGGCTCATATTTTTTATTTTAAAATCGTGGGGTACAGTTAAGGGTTAGGTATACAAATATGCATTGTGCAGGTACTCTTGTTGATGAGGTGTCGATATTGCCCATCCCCAGACAGATATTGACTACCATTAATCCCACCTCCCTTCCCCTCCCTGCTCCCCCCCATAGTTTCCCGCCACTGTCGATCCTTTTCTTATAGTATTACAATAGCTGTTCAAGGTCCACTTATGAGTGAGAACATGTGATACTCAGATCTTTGTTTCTGTGAGGTTTTAAGTGTCTGCATCTACACTGACTTCAGCCACTAGGTTATGAGCCTTGTGAGGGTGGGGACTGTGTCTCATTTACCTCTATGTTCCTAGTTCCTGCACATATGCTCAGAAAAGGATTGTTGACTGACTGACTGACTGACTCTCAGAATGAATGAATGGATGTTCAATAATAACTTGTACAAGGTAGGGAACACTCTCCTTCTGCACTTTAAAGTCCAAACTCTTTCCCACAGCCTACGTGGTCCTGCCTGATCAGGCCCCCAACCGCCATATTCAAGTTCTGGTCCTCATTCAGATCATCAAATGCACCAAGTTCATTCTTGCATCAGGGCTTTGCACCTGTCATGCCCTCCCCCTGGAATATTCTGTTTCCAGTTCATCACTGGGCTGGCTCCCTCTCTTCGTTCTAGCCCTGGCTCAAGTGCTACCTCCTCAGGGAGGCCTCCCCTGACCATCCAATCAAAAGGAACCTTGCACAGCCCTCTTTCTCACTTTGCCTGTTTTATTCTGTTCAAAGCACTTTCCAGCTGATGTTATTTAACTCATTTATTTGCTTATGTGCCAATTGTCTGCCTCTTTCTTCTACAATATAAAGTTCATGAGAGCTTTATATATAGACCTTACCTGGCCTGCTCACAGTGCTCTTGTTGGAACCCTGAATAGTGCCTGGCACACAGCAGATGCTCAGTTCATATCTGTTGAATGAATGAATGAGTAAAGGTAAAATCTGATGCATTACTTAAGAGTAGTCCAGGCTAAGTGAGGGAGGAGTCAGCTATTTCCTGCCCACCAGCTAAGTCATAGACCTTAGCACCTTGTCTTTCTCATTGCTTCTTTAAATGTTGGAGGTGAGCTGGGCATGGTGACTCACATCTGTATTCCCATCACTTTGGAAGGCAGAGGTGGGAGGATTGTGCAAGCCCAGGAGTTTGAGACCAGCCTAGGCAACATTATGATACCTTGTTTCTACAAAAGATAACAAAAATTAGTCAGATGTGATGGTGTGTGCCTGTATTCCCAGCTACTTGGGAGGCTGAGGTGGAAAGATTGCCTCCTGAGTCCAGAAAGTTGAGGCTGTGGTAAGTTGTACTCATGCCACTGCACTCCAGCCTGGATGACAGAGTGAGACTCCAAGTCAAAAAATAAAAAAAAGTTGGGGGTGGATGTCTGCAGAGCATGCTGTTCTCAATGCACACATATATATGAAACCCTCAGAGCTTCCTTCAGGTCAGAAGTCAGTACGTGGTACAGAAGAGAGGGTCTGCAAGGCCATCTCCTTGTTCGCTTGACTCCTGCTTCAGGCCCCTTACTCTGCCACTGCTGGAGATTCCAGCCCTGTGCAGCTGTGGAGAGATCACCAGTTTTAAAAGTTGAACGAGGTGTTGCGTTCTACCTTTGAGGAGAGGACATGTGGCGGCCATCCCAAGACTGGCAGGGCAGACATAGACTTGACATACCTCATCTTTGACTGTTGGTTGCCAGGCAGCTGGGAGGTCGAGGGACTGGAGGCAGTGTGGGGCCCAGCTGGGATCAGGGCTTGGGGAGGGTCCGTATCCTCTGTTGAGTGAAGCTGGTTCATCTCTCCTTTTTCTCTCTGGGGAAGATTCATCACTGGGCCCCTGGCACCCTTTATGGGCCTAAGTGGAATATGACTCTGTGAGCTCATGTTTCCCAAAAGTGTCTTCCATATAGTGTGGGGAAAGAAACCTTCTCGTCTCCTCTCATTGGTTCACACTTTCCAGATGGCAACTTTTGCAGGGTAGAAGAAACACTTCCAATACACATACCCTTTGACCTGGCGTTTCTCCTTTCAGGCATGTGCCCTGCAGGCACGAGCATGAGTATGAACAGATCCATTCAGTAATTTGTTCCATCAGTTGTTCATGAAGAATGATGTACTGAGATTTACTGGATTCCAGGCATGGATCTAGATCCCAGGATATTCTCATGAACATAGACAAGATCCCTTGGGTTCCTTAGAAGTCACAGAGCTTAACAGGGGAGAGAGATGTTGAACAGCCATTCATGGAAATCCTTCGTTGAAATTATACAAAGTACTTCAAGTGAGGAGCACAAAGTGTAGTGGGACAAGGGTCACAAATCCTTCTAGCACTGCTTTTTGCAAGTGAGAAAAAGGCAGCAGCCCAAATATCCGTCCACAAGGGAGCAGAAAGGAAAAATATGTTGCATCCATACTTGGGTTACCTTGTATGTATGTATGTACTAATGAGACAGGTTCTTGCTCTGTCACCCAGGCTGGAATGCAGTGGTAGAGTCATAGCTTACTGTAACCTCAAACTCCTAGGCTTAAGAGATCCTCCCACCTCAGCCTCCCAAGTAGCTAAGACTACAGGTGCATGCCACCATGCCTGGCTTCTTTTTTTTCTGTAGAGATGGGGTCTTACTATGTTACCCAAGCTGGTCTCAAACTCCTGACTCAAGATATTCTCCCACCTGGCCCTCTCAAGTTACTGGGTTTATAGACATGAACCACCGCATTAAGACAATAATATACTTTTGAAAAAGAATAAGGCAGATTTTATAAATTGACAGTGAAATATGTCCTCAACATAGTGTTACTTTTTTTTTTTTTTTAATTTATTTTTAGTTGGAGTCTCACTCTGTCACCCAGACTGGAGTGCAGTGGCACACTCCCGGCCACTGCAGCCTTGACCTGCTGGGCTTTGGCGATCCTTCCACCTCAGCCTTCCAGGTAGCTGGAATTACAGGCGTGCACTACCACACCCGGCTAATTTTTTGTTTATTGTAGAGATGAGGTCTTGCCAAGTTGCCCAGGTGGGTCTCGAACCCGCAGGCTCAGACAATCCACTCACCTCAGCCTCCCAAAGCGCTGCGATTACAGGCTGAGCTAGTGTTACATTTTTAAAAGGTGTACAGCATGTTTGATTTCTGTAATTCTAACAATTATTATGGTATTTGTATGTGTTATTAATATTTGCATGGGAAAAGACTGGAAGAATATGTCCCATATTGCTAACAGCTGTTATTTTGGGGGAAGGGAATACCTGTGTCTTTCATTTTTTATGTGTTCCAATAATGTTTGAAGTATTAAAAATAGATATGCAGTACCTTGGTAGAAAATAAAAAATAAAGATTTTGGGTAAAAGAACTGATACTGATCATTTTATAGACTATCCAGCCAACTGGAATGAAGGTTGTTCAGAGTGAGGGATATTCCTTTTTGAAGACAAATTTTCTTCCACCAGGGGCTAGAATCACAAAAGGGAAATAATCACAGCAATTAGGGAGTAGAGGGGTTCTTAGAGGTAAACATGGTGCAGCAAACAGAATGTGAACTTCAACATTGCTAGAGCCGGGCCTAATCCCAGCTCTGCTGCACTTCAGTTGGTGATCTGGGTGGGTCACTGGGCCTCAGTTTCTTTGCCTGTAGGAGGGATATATTACTCTCTTCTTGATAGGGTTGTTTGCAGATTAAATGAAATGCTACACTAGAATTCTCTTGGAAAGCTACTACTCGGTGGTTCTAAACAGAGGGAATGCTTTTGCCAGACCTGGAAGCATCATATGGAATTGTTGGAAGAGGAGAAATCATTTTGCTCTTGGCTCTTCTCGCAGAGAAGTGAAGTTTGCTTATATCATCTACCTAAGAAAATCCAGTAACATGTCTGCTTGTTGATAAGAAGCAGTGATTTCAGTGAGCTTCCCTCAGCATCCCCTTCTGGCTCAAAGAAGGCATCAGAGTTTGTTGAATGAATACATAAATGGCCTACTCTAACCTAGAAGTGACTTATGGCTGTCACCAGCTGTGAAACTCAGCTAAACAATTCACTGAACAAAACCCATGTCTCACTTCCCAAATTGTCTTGGTAGACTTAACCATGAAATTCACCGGGCACACTTGTACCTCTAATACCTTGCGGTAGGGGAAAAGGCAGTAAGCATAGCTGAAGCCATGGACCAGTTAAAACGGTTGAGATAATGTTCAAGGCTCTGGCTTGAAGCAAAGGGCAGAAAGTAAAAGCTGGAGAAAGCCCTGCCCTTGAGGTACAGAGAGGGGACCACTAAGGGAGCATCAGAAAGTGTAAACTTTCAGACACTTTTCAAGACACATTGGGGGCTTGGGTCAAGCCATGCTGGAACCTCAGGATCAGAATAGTGGGAAGGCAACAAGACTGGGGATACCCGAGTGGGCGTCCTGAGACCCCATGCCCAGTTCCCAAAGCTATGTGCTAAGCTTCAGCTTGGTTCTAGCTGGCATCAGTTGTGGGGGGAGAAAGGCAGCATTAATTAAAGTTGGTCAGCCATGTAAAGTGGCCAGTTTATCCCTAGTAAAACTCCCAGCTAATCTATAAAGCTCAGGGTCTGGCACATAGTACGTCTTCAACCAATAGTTGCTAGTTATTTTTCATGACGTATTATATGGAGCCTGGGAGCTTCTTGGACCTAAGCTGGTTCTCAGGGCACTATTTAAGGAGTCTGACTTCTTTGGTGAACTCTAAATCAGAGTATCAATAGAATTATTGTGAGAAATAGGTAAGAAAACACTACTGTATGTTTATTATATACCAGGCACTATTGAAAGCCCTTTACCTGAAATGACTCACAATTCTCCACAAAACATGCTGATATTTCCATTTTACAGGTGAAGAAACTGAGTCCCACTGAGGGTTACTTGCCTAAGGCCACACAATAAATAAAGACTCCAACTGAGGACCATTAGAATACGAGGATAGCAATCACAGCTCTGTTCACCTAGTGCCCACAAGTGTCTGACTTTGTGAAAAATGCTTAAATCATCTCGTGCGGACCTCTCAAATCTCCACAGTAAATACCAGAATCTCATTAAGGTATTGGCCCAAAGGTGCAGTGGCTTGGCCAAGCACACACAGCCAGAAGGTGACAGTACAGGACAGAAGCCAAGTCCTGCTGTCAATCTGAATCCAGATGCCAAGGCTCTCCTACTAACCTCACTCTCAGCCTGCAGTTCAAAAGCTGAGCAAAAAAAGCTGGGGTCCTGGAACCTCAGAGATTCTCCCAGACACAGGGGTACCAGATGGGTGATGGGAAGGATTTGGCACATAGTAAGTCTTCAGTCAATAGTTGCTAGCATTTTCAAGATTTAAAATGTTATATTATATGGAGCCAGGGAGCTTCTTGGACCTAAGCTAGTTCTCAGGGCACTATTCAAGGGGTCTGGATTCTTGGCCCCTACCTGCCAGAGGGGTGGGGGTGCTGCTCACCTTATGAACTATCCCATCTTGGTCAGGACAGGCCCAGAAACCTGCAGGCAGAGACTGCAGTTAGGGACCAGGAGTGCTTAGCTTGGAGCTGCCCCTCTCAGCTGGCCTTCATGGAGAAAGGAAAGTATGTACCAAATAATTACCTGGCCCCTGGCACATCGAGCCTGAGTGCAGGCAAAGGCTGATGGAATTGGTTCCCACAGCCCCCACTGGACGGGGCAGGGGCATTAGAGAGAGGCAGAGACTCTTTTTTACTATTTCTGCCACTCACCCCTCTCCTTCTCATTTCTTTGCTACCCTGAAGTCATGGGGATCTTTCTAAACATAAATCTGACTCTATTACTCTCTGCTTAATAGTCTTCAGGATAAAGTTCTGACTGTTTAGCTGGCATTCAAGGTCCTGAGTGTTACCTGACCCTAGTCTTCCTCTCTAGCTTAAATTTCTACTATATCCTCCACCTCCACTCCAAACACACATACACTATACTACACACAGACACACGCAATTGCCACAGCCATTTTGAACACAGTTTGCCAGATATACCAGGCCCTCTTAAGCTTCTATGTCTTTCTGCCTGATGTTCTTTTTGACTAGAATGTTCTGTCCTCCTTCTTTGCCCAGCCAACTCCTACCTTCATGCTTACTTTTACAACTCAGCTCTGGCAACACTTGCTGGTCAAGGCTTACTTAATGTGAAGCTGGGTTAGGTGCTCTACTTGGTGTTATAACTCCACCTCCTCTTTCCACTACTGCGTGTGTTAGGCTGAATTGGAATTGTTTTACCATGTGTTTCCCTCATTGGACTATGAGCTTCTTCTCTCAGGCTGATTAAGCCTGCCTCACCTCTGCCTCCCCTGAGTCCAGCCAAGGCCTGCAGAGGAAGGTTAGTGCTTAGTCAATAGTGGCTGAGTGGCTGGGCTTGGTGGCTCAACCTGTAATCCCAGCACTTTAGGAGGCTGAGGCGAGTGGATTGCCTGAGCCTGCGGGTTCAAGACACACCCGGGCAACTTGGCAAGACCTCATCTCTACAATAGATAAAAAACTAGCCGGGTGTGGTAGCACGCACCTGTAGTTCCAGCTATTTGGAAGACTGAGGCGGAAGGATTACGGAGCCCAGCAGGTAGAGGCTGTGGTAGCCGGGAGCATGCCACTGCACTCCAATCTGGGCTACAGAGTGAGACTCTAACTCAAAACAACAACAACAAAAAATAGGGGCTGAGGACTGGACAACAAACAAGGAAACCCCAAAGTCTCTCCCATCCTCTTCTCCCTTCTGTCTCTTCCTTTTGAGACTATGCAACTGGCAGCAAGAGGGTTAAAGCATGGAGTTGCTCCAACATGTTAACGGCATGAGGACCAAGTAAAAACAAATGGTAGCCAGGCTCGGTGGCTCAGCCTGTAATCCCGCACCTTTGGGAGGCTGAAGTGAGTGGATTGCCTGAGCCTGCAGGTTCGAGACCCGCCTGGGCAACTTGGCGAGACCTCATCTCTACAATAAATCAAAAATTAGCTGGATGTGATAGTGCATGCCTATAGTTCCAGCTACGTGGAAGGTTGAGGTAGAAGGATCGCCGGAGTCCAGCAGGTTGAGGCTGCAGTGGCCGGGAGTGGCCACTGCACTCCAGTCTGGGTGACAGAGTGAGACTCCAACTCAAAA
>NW_007245841.1:475382-489922 GCF_000164805.1 Carlito syrichta | reverse complement strand
AAAAAAAAAAAAAAAAGGTTACCAGGCTGCCACGCCACATCCACCAGGCTCCTGCTTGTTGCTGGCACCACACATGCCCGCCTGCCTGCCCGGGAGAGGGACTGAGCTGAGAGGGTTTTAGGGGCTGCAGGACTCAAAGAGTGTTGTGAGTGTGTGAATATACGTGCGTGTGTGTGTTTGCTGGAGTGGAGAGGGAAGAGAACAGAGGGATAGCAAGAGAGATAAATAAGGAGGGAAAGAAGGAAGGAGAGTGTGGTGGAGAATAAAAGAAAGAGAAG
This sequence comes from Carlito syrichta, assembly GCF_000164805.1. Taxonomy (NCBI): domain Eukaryota; kingdom Metazoa; phylum Chordata; class Mammalia; order Primates; family Tarsiidae; genus Carlito; species Carlito syrichta. The sequence goes on along the minus strand of NW_007245841.1, from coordinate 489,644 downwards.
TAAGGAGGAGAAAGGGAGTAAGGGAAGGAAGAGGAGGGAAAGGGAGAGAAGCAGAAAGTACCATTCCCGCAGAGGAGAAATGGAAATGAGGCTGTGACTTTACCCAGCACAGGTGAGCTAGAAAGACAGTAGACCAAAATTTCAACCAGACAGTGCAACTTTTGGGCAACTCAGAATCCAAAGGAAGGAAGGCAGGAGAAGGAAATGAGACAGGAAACTGAAATATGAGGCTTCATCAGGAAAGGCTTCTCAGGGCACCCTAATCATACTCTGATATGACTGTTCCCAGAACTGTCCATAGACTCTGCATCTCCTCATGCTTTGGACTATCTGGAAATTTCCCAAGCCCCCTCCAGTGGCTGGAACTGGCTAGGCTGCCTGTGCTGCCTGGGTGGGGCACTCTGAGCTTGGGCTTAGCCTGCCTGAACCCTAAGATCCATTTCTTCTCTTTTTTTTTTTTTGAGTTGGAGTCTCACTCTGTCGCCCAGACTGGAGTGCAGTGGCCGCTCCCGGCCACCGCAGCCTCGACCTGCTGGGCTCCGGCGATCCTTCCGCCTCAGCCTTCCAAGTAGCCAGAATTACAGGCGCGCGCTACCACGCCCAGCTGATTTTTTGATTTATTGTAGAGATGAGGTCTCGCTGCCCAGGCGGGTCTCAAACCCGCGGGCTCAGGCAATCCACTCACCTCAGCCTCCCAAAGGCGCGGGATTACAGGCTGAGCCACCGAGCCCGGCTCCATTTCTTCTCTTAACCAAATGCCCTCCGGAGCCTGAAGACGTGTGTCTATGCCAGATGGAATTCAAGGAAGGCAGCCTAGCTACCAGATATTGCCACTGGGCAGTGTGGTACTTCTTTTGCAGAATCTTATGAGATTGGGCACAGAATAGTGCTGACTTACTGATTTTGAATGCTGGTTTCAAATGGCTTATATAAACAGGGAACCTGCAAAAAAAATTTGCACACCCTAGGAGAAGCCCTGCCCACACCCTCAGATAAGTCAGTTTGGAGTGGAGTTGAGGTATCTCTTTGAGGAATAACAGCTTGGCCTCTTCTTCTAGAGGTTCCTATCCCCAAACGGGCTGCACATACAACCACAATGGCTGCCAGTCCAGCCAGCATCTCCCTCCTCACTTTGCCCACGAGCGTGAGTTCTGAGAGGAAGATGGGCCTTGCCTCCATCAGCTGGACAGGGTTTGGAGGAAAGATGATGGAGCATCACAGCGCTTTATATCTGGGGAAAAAAGAAGGGAGCTGGGCTCAAGAGTGTCAGAAAATTCACAGGGGAAGGGAATTTGCTCAGCTTTAAATATAAAAGGTAAAACATGGGAGCTTCTAGAAGAAAACATGATCATGGGGAGTAAACAAAGGTTTCTTTCTTTTTTTTTTGAGTTGGAATCTCACTCTGTCGCCCAGACTAGAGTGCAGTGGCCGCTCCCAGTCACCGCAGCCTCGATCTGCTGGACTCCAGCAATCCTTCCGCCTCAGCCTTCCAAGTAGCTGGAGCACAGACGTGCGCTACCACGCCTGGCTAATAATTTTTTGATTTATTGTTGAGATGAGGTCTCGCCAAGTTGTCCAGGCAGGTCTCGAACCCACGGGCTCAGGCAATCCACTCACCTCAGCCTCCCAAAGGCGTGGGATTACAGGCTGTGCCACCGAGCCCAGCAACAAAGGTTTCTTAAACAAAACAAAAAAACTTTAGCTATAAATAAAATGATTGATAATTGGAACTTCATTAAAATTAATGATTTTTGTTCATCAAAAACATTACAGCCAGGCATTGTGTCTCAGGCTTGCAATCTCAGCACTTTAGGAGGTAGAGATGAGAGGATTGCCTGAACCCAGGGGTTTGAGACAGCCTGGGGCAAGGCCTCATCTATACAATAAATCAAAAATTCATCTGGGTGTAGTGGCACATGCCCGTAGTTCCAGCTACTTGGAAGGCTAAGGCAGAGGGATCACCTGAGCCCAGCAGGTCGAGGCTGCAGTAGCCATGAGTGTGCCACTACACTCCAGCTTGGGCGACAGAGTGAGACTCAGATTCAAAAAACAAAGCAAAACAAACAAACAAACAAACAAAACACATTACAAAGAGTAAAAAAGTAAGTCACAAACTGAGAGAGTGTTTGCAATGCATTTATCCAACAAGGAATTCATAACCAGTATATATAAAGAACTCTTCAAATCAATAAGAAAAAGACAGACAACTCAATAGAAAACTGGGCCAAGTCGGGCTCGGTGGCTCAGCCTGTAATCCCAGCACTTTGGGGGACTGAGGTGAGTGGATTACCTGAGCCCGTGGGTTCGAGACCCGCCTGGGCAACTTGGCAAGACCTCATCTCTACAATAAATAAAAAAACAAAAACTAGCTAGGCGTGGTAGCGTGCACCTGTAGTTCCAGCTACTTGGAAGGCTGAGGCAAAAGGATTGCCGGAGCCCAGCAGGTCGAGGCTGCGGTGGCCGGGAGCGGCCACTGCACTCCAGTCTGGGTGACAGAGTGAGACTCCAACTCAAAAAAAAAAAAAGAAAGAAAGAAAACTGGGCCAAAATCTTGGATGGGCACTTGACAAAAACAAAAATTCAAATGACCAGCAAATATATAAAAAGTTATTCAACATTATTAGAAACCATAGAGATGGAGACCAGGAGTTGTAACTCACCCATTTAATCTCAGCAGTTAGGGAGGCCAAGGCAGGAGAATCACTTGAGGCCAGGGGTTCAAGACCAGCCTGGACAACATAGCAAGACATCATCTCTACAAAAAAAAAAAATGTTTTTTAATTAGCTGACATGGCTGTGGCACACCTATCGTCCTAGTTACTTGAGAAAAGGAAGTGGGATGATCCCTTGGGCCCAGGCATTTGAGGTTACAGTGAGTTATGATCATGTCACCATACTCCAGTCTGGGCAACAGAGCAACACTGTATCTCAAAAAAATGAAGGAAGAAAGGAAGGAAGGGAAAAAAAGAAGGAAGAAAGAAAAAAAGGGAAGGAAGAAGGGAAGGAAGAAAGAAGATGAAAATCACACCCACAGTAAGATCGCATCTCATTCCCACCTGAATGGCTAAGATTTTAAAATCTGGCAAAACCAAGTCTTGGTCAGGATGTGAAGCAATGGAGCTCTTATATTGTGCTGGTGGGAGAGTAAATTAGTACAATCATTTTAGAGAACTGTTTGGCATTATCTTTTGAAGCTGATTATATGCATACCTGACTTAGTCATTCCATTTCTTAGAATTTGCCCAATAGAAATATACGTACACATGTACCATAAGACAAGAATATTCAAAGTCTCAAAGAGACAGAAAGTAGAGTAGTGGTTACCAGGGATTGGGGTAGATGAGAATGGAGAGTTATTATTTAATGGGTGCAGAGTTTCAGTTTGGAATGATGATAAGTTCTAGGGATGGATCATGGTGATAGCAGCACAATGTGAATGCACTTCTTGCAATGGAACTGTACACTAAAATGACTAAAGTGGCACATACATAAATTGTATCTTGTGTATGTTTTGTCACAATAAAAAAATAATATCTACAACAACTTTTTTATACTTACCCAATTGGAAATGATCCAAATATTCATAATGAGTAAAGTGGGTAACTAAACTATGATAAATTCATATAATGCAGTATCATATTGCAATGAGAGAGAATAAATCATTGCTACAAGCAAAAACATGAATCAATCTTACAAATATAATGTAGGGTGGAAAAAAACAGATGTAATGCTATTGGATTTCATTTATATAAAGTGCTAGAGGCCAGAAACTTGATTGTCTAGGAGGAAGAGGTAGGGAGAAGTGAGGTGCTCCCTGAAGTGCTGGCAATCTTAATGTGGATCATGGTTATACAAGTTATGTTCACTCAGAAAGTTCACTGGGTTTAGGATTTGTGACTTGTGCATTTTTATGTCACTATGTTGCACTTCAGTAAAAAGTTTAATCAGAAAAGAGAAAACCATCCTGATTTGAAAGGACTTGAAGCCGGGCTCGGTGGCTCAGCCTGTAATCCCGCGCCTTTGGGAGGCTGAAGTGAGTGGATTGCCTGAGCCCACGGGTTTGAGACCCGCCTGGGCAGCAAGACCTCATCTCTACAATAAATCAAAAAATTAGCTGGGCATGGTAGCGCGTGCCTGTAGTTCCAGCTACTTGGAAGGCTGAGGCGGAAGGATCACCAGAGCCCAGCAGGTTGAGGCTGCGGTGGCCGGGAGCAGCCACTGCACTACAGTCTGAGTGACAGAGTGAGACTCCAACTGAAAAAAAAAAAAAAAAGAAAGGACTTAAATAGGCATTTTCCCAGAGAAGATATACAAATGGCCAACAACATGTGAAAAGATGCTCAACATCACTAATCATTAGAAAATGCAAATCAAACCCACGGTGATTTACCACCTCACACTCATTAGGATGGCTACTTTCAGAAAAATAGAAAATAACAAGTGTCGATAAGTGGAGAAGTAGGAACCCTGTACCCTACTCGTAGGACTGTAAAATGATGCAGACACCATGGCAGTGGTGCATACCATAGCAGTATGGCAGTTCCTAAAAAAATTGATAATAGAGTTACCATATGACAGAAATTCTACTTTTGGGGATATTGCATACTGTATATCCAAAATAATTGAAAATAGGATCCCAAAAAAGATATTTAAACCAGGTATGTTAGCTCACACTTGTAATCCCAGCACTTTGGGAGGCTGAGGTGAGAGGATTGCTTGAGCCTGGGTGTTTGAGACCGGTCTAGGCAGTATAGCGAGACTGCCTCTCTACAAAAAATAAAAAATTAGCCAGGAGTGATAGCATGTACCTGTAGTTCCAGCTACTTGGAAGGCTGAGGTGGAAGGATCTCTGGAGCCCAGCAGGTCAACGCTGGAGTGACCATGAGTGTGCCGCTACATTCCAGACTGGGCAATAGAGTGAGACTCCAATTCAAAAAAAAAAGAAAAAGAAAAAAAAGGAAGTAAAGGCTGGGCACACAGTGGCTCACACCTATAATAATCCCAGCACTTTGGTAGGTGGAGGTGAGAGAATTGTCTGAGTCCAGGGATTCGAGGCCAACCTGGGCAACTTGGCAAGACCTTGTCTCTACAATAAATCAAAAAATTAGCCAGATGTGGTGGCACGTGCCTGTAGTTCCAGCTACTTGGAAGGTTGAGGCAGAAGGACCTTCTGAGTCCAGCAGGTTGAGGCTGCAGTGGTTGTGAGCATGCCACTGAACTCCAGCCTGGGTACAGAGTGAGACTTCAACTGAAAGAAAGAAAGAAAAAGAAAGAAAGAAAGAAAGAAAGAAAGAAAGAAGGAAGGAAGGAAGGAAGGAAGGAAAGAAGGAAGGAAAGAAGGAAGGAAGAAGGAAGGAAGGAAGGAAGGAAGGAAGGAAGGAAGGAAGGAAGGAAGGAAGGAAGGAAGGAAGAAGAAAGAAAGAAAGAAAGAAAAAAGAAAGAAAGAAAGTAGAGTGGTGGTTGCCAGGGACTGGGGGAGAGGAAAATGGGGAATGATTGTTTAATGAATACAGAGTTTCAGTTTTGCAAGACGAAAGAAGTTCTGGAGATTGATTATACAACAATGTGAATGTTCTTAGTGCCACTGAACTCTATACTTAAAAATGGTTAAAGCGGACCAAACACCATGGCTCATGCCTGTAATTCCAGCACTTTGGGCGGTGGAAGTGAGTGGACCGCTTGAGCCCAGGAGTTCAAGACCAGCTTAAGCAACATAGTGAGACCTCATCTCCACAAAAAATTAAAAAATTAGCTGGGTGTGGTGCCTGTGCCTGTAGTCCTGGTTACTCAGGAGGCTGATCCAGGAGGAGTGCTTGAGCCCAGGAGATGGAGGCTGTGGTGAGTCATGACTATGCCACTATACTCGAGCCTAGGCAACAGAGTAAGACCCTGACTCAAAAAAAAAGGTTAAAGTTGTAAATTTTATATTATGTATATATAATCACAATTTTTAAAAAAGGGAATCTCAACTTTCTTGACCCTTTCTAGTTTCATATACACTTTAGAATCAGTTCACCAAGTTCAACAACAACTTAAACTGTTATATTTGTATTGTGATTACATTGAATCAATAGATTAATTTGCAGGAAATTGACATATGTATAATACTGAATCTCCCAATCCAAAAACTTATTTTTCTCCAAAAAAAAAATTAACCTCGCCGGGCTTGGTGGCTCAGCCTGTAATCCTGCGCCTTTGGGAGGCTGAGGTGAGTGGATTGCCTGAGCCCGCGGGTTCGAGACCCGCCTGGGCAGCGAGTCCTCATCTCTACAATAAATAAAAAAAAAAATCAGCCGGGCGTGGTAGCGCATGCCTGTAATTCCAGCTGCTTGGAAGGCTGAGGCGGAAGGATCGCTGGAGCCCAGCAGGTCGAGGCTGCGGTGACCGGGAGCGGCCACTGCACTCCAGTCTGGGCGACAGAGTGAGACTCCAACTCAAAAAAAAAAAAAAAAAATTAACCTCATTGTCAGGGGTTACAATAACTCTTATGCCCAGTGTGGGTCTATTCAGTGCCTGACACCTTCCCTGCCTCAGTTCAGTTGCTCTTCCCAAGTGCCATGCAGTAGGAAGGTGCCCTTCACACTTCTTCAGTCTCTATTGCCTCCTCCTCCCCTACTTCTGCCATCTGAATAGCTCAGATTAGCCTGCTAACAGAGAAGCCTGTGGAGGACTGCTGAGTTGTCCAGCCAAGGCCATGCTAGACCAGCCAGACCTAGCCTATCCACGAGCTGATCACAGATGCATGATGAGCCCAGCAAAGGTCATCCAAGCCTGGCCTGGATCAGCAGAACCACCCAGCTGACCCATACTTATAAGTTAAAGAAATTGTTATTTCAAGACTCTTGAAGGAAGAGAACTAGTGAGAATATCCATGAAGCCCTCTATGATCCCCTGCAGGATCAGCTCTCTGCCCTCCCAAGCATGACAGATATTTCTCTTACTCACCTTACTCTCATTACGGTGGCACAGTGATGTATTCTATCTCTCCTCCTAGACTGTGAATACTTTGAGGGCAGGGAATCTGGCTTGACTGCTCTGCCTGCTTCTAGGGTACCTGCTTCTAGGTTACCTGCTTCTAGGGTGCTAGGCTGGTATACAATCAGTGTTGACGCATGAGCACATGGTGGTATCAGCCCACTTGTTAACACGTGACACAGCCAACCATGATGCTCTTCTCAAGCATACAACATCTCACCACCTCTTGCACATGAATTTTATTCATTCCTTCACAGGTAGAAATGAATCAGCTCCGGTCCCCACAGCTGAGGAGATCACAGCCAAGTTGGGGAGACAAACTCATAAAGAATTAATTGCGGTCAAAAGGGATAAGTGCCATGCTGTATAAGGAGCAGTGAGGAACTGCAGTATAGAGTTTCAGCTACCAGTGTGAACTTCAGCATCAGAAAAGCTGTGAGTTCAAGACCCAACTTTCCCACTTACTCGGGCAAGTTGCTGAGCTGCTTTGTACCTCATGGTGGCATAAGAATGAACTAATTTGTGTCAATTACTTTCCATAATGCTTAATGAATGTTAAGTGCTTGCATTAGTCCTAAGCATTCCTGTTATTACATTGGTAGAACAAGGAATTCTTTCTCCTCCTCCTCTCCTTCTTCTTCTTCTTCTTCTTCTTCTTCTTCATCATATAGGTCCACAATTCCAAAATCCTAAATGTCCTGAAAAAAACCAACATTTTCTTTCAGAAGTTCAATGACAAAACCTGACCTGACCTGATACAAAACTCTCTACAGTCTTCATTTAATGTGTGACTGTTCGTGTGCTTCCTGCAGAAACATTAATGAGTTTTATTCAGGAGACCTGCCCCATATTCTGCTCAAGCTCTTTTATAAAATACAGTATATGAACTTTATATCTTTCATGAAATCTGAAAAATTCTGAATTTTAAGGCACAGCCAGTCTGGAGTTTTGGTCCTAAACACTTTGCATGTAGTAACTCATTCAGTCCATGCAGCAATTCTTCCTGGCTGGGTGAGACAAGAGAAGGGGAAAGATCTGAGAAGTTTTGTGGGGAGGTGAAAATTCCCCTGAGTCTTGAAACTGAGTAAAGATTAACTGTAAGAACATGGCAGGGAGGGCCATTCTGGTTGGCATTGGCAGCCTCTGCAGAACTCAGAGAAATAAAAATGAGGACTATATTGTGAATCTGCAGTGGTTCAGTATAGCTGGCAGGGAAGTCTGATGGGAGAGTACTTCCCTGGATAGGGGGCTGGGAGGTTTGGCAGAGACCAGGTTACTGAGGCTCTTGCATGCACAGCTGAGGAATTCCTAGTCTGTCTGGCAGGCAATGTGGAGCTGCTGGTTTTAGCAGGGGAGGGACCAGGTCAGATTAGTGTTTTAGGGAGATCCAGGGGGCTGAGGTACTCGTTTGAGTGCCTTGCTGAAATTCAGAATTGCTCTGCCTACAGCCTCCCCCAATCCACCCAGACCACACATGGAAATGAGGCCGCTTTGGCATGGCTTGGTTGGCACAAGTCAACATTTAGAAAAATGTATCTGTAAGAATCTATCGTGTCATGGCAGGAGACCAACGAGGAAACAGGCAAGTGTGGCTTTGGGAAGTCAGTAAGCAAGGTTTTGTGGGCAACCTCCAACCACAATTTCTACCACAGTTCCATGGCTTCTATGGCACCATGGCTGATCTTGCTTATGCTGAGACAGGCTGGGCCACGGAAGGGCTCACAGCCCAGCTGCTCCCAGTCTCTGCTCCATGATGGCTGTCACACATACACAACAGCACCCATGTGCAGCCCAAACAGACACTGTTCACTTCTCAAGTTGATTCCAAATTTTGCTCTTTTTTCCCCCCTGTTTTTCATTTATATTTTGTGGCTGGTTCAAGTTCAACAGGCAATTTTGACACTGAAATTGAAGGGAGAGAGAATATAGCCTGTACAAGAGCAGAAGATGCCTGTGTTTTGAGCTATTAGTTTTAGAGGAGCCCTGAGTCTGTTGGCTAGGTCCTTCATTTGTGGCAACCCATCTTCATCTAGCATGACCACCACCCCCAGTTTATTGGTCCCCTGCCCTTAATTCATAACCCTGTCCCTGCTCTCAAGGCATTCACTTTTATGCATCTAATGTGGGCCTTTCAATCTTTTATATCTTTATTTATGTATATGTAAATGTCTAGCATCACTTTAAGTGTACATTTAAAAATTTATGGAAGTGATATTATGTTAAACATCTAATTCTGCTTTTTTACTTTTGACATTCTCTAGAATAGAGAATGTCAATTCTCTATTACCAATTACCTTTGACTAGCACAAAATTTCAACTCATGCATTTCCCATGTTTTGTTTATTCATTTGCCTACCAATGGATGTACTTAGTCATTTTAAACAATGCTGCAATGAATATCTTCGTACTTGACTAGAACACAAACTTCACAATCAACTGAACTTGAAACTGAGTTCTGCTTCCACCACCTGTTCACTGTATGACCTTAAGCCTTTGTTCCATCATCTGTTAAAAGAAAGGATGGGGGACAGAGAATAATAAGGACTCTGTCTTACAGGTAGAGATTTCTCCATTAGACAGTGCATCCAACGAGAGCAGGTCCTTGTCTGTCTTCTTCATTGATCTGTTCTCAGCCTGTGCACATGGCCTGGCACAAAGTAGGTGCTCAATAAATATATATTGAACAAAATGACTATTGCAAAGGATCACCTGAGATACTGCATAATAAAAGGGTCTTGGAAATGTTAAATATGCATATACAAAATGAGTTGTTATTAATAGCTATTTAAATAAAATTAACAATCCATAATTTCAATAAAATCAAATGTCTATAAATGGCACTAACACCAGGGTTTACATTCTGCATGTGTCCCCAGTTCTTCTGCCTCTTCCACTTCCTTGTCACCTTCCTTCATATCAGGAAACATTTTAAGAAGATTAGTCCAGTGGGATTGGGAAATACGAGACTGGCCTGCCAGGCTAGGGTGGGGTGGCACCTAATCGTCTCTCTTGAGGCTGGCATCTAGGAGTCACGCATCATTCAAAAGGCTCCCCTGGGCCACCTTGGCCTATAAAACCTGGGTAATGCTGTGCACCCAGCTCACTAAGGTGTTGTGAAGATTAATTATGGCTTGTAAAGGGCTTTGAAGATGAAACGTGCTTGTTATGGAAATAAATGACTTGAGACACAAAGCCTTCTTCAAATTTTCTCTGTCTTTGTGGGCCTTCTCTCTGGCTGTTCTTGTCTTCCAAGGGCCTCAGATGAGTTCAGAGGTGAGGGTGACCTCACCACAACTCTTGTGGGAAGCAAAGGTTTAGTGCAGACTTCCTTGAATAACATAGAAATGTGACTCCTTTCTGCTAGTTTTAAAATTTAAACTTCTCCATTTCTTAACTAGCTGAGCTAAGCTAGTTCAAAATACATTAAACAGATTCAGCAATGGGGTGGTGGAATGCATTTCCGGTGCTGAGCTTTTTGGTGCCAAATTTAATTATCCAAATTGGCAAAAAAAAAAAAAAAATGGGTTTCTTCCCCCCTAAGTCTTCCCAGATTTCGGGATATTTGAAGTGGAGGAAATATAAGCCAAATATCTTCAATGGTGAAGTGGAGAAAACACAGGTGTTAGTGTCAGACAGACCTGATTCAGATGCCAGCTCAGGCCCTCTCTGGCTATGGGTAAGTTATGTAACTCCTTTGAGCCTCAGTTTCCCAATCTGTCAACCAGGGATAATAATAGCCCCTGTAAGGGTTATTGTCAGGATTTAGTGGATGCAGGAAATGCAAACAAAAAGTACTCAGTAACTGCTAGTCATTAATAATAATATACCTAAACCCAGTGAGAAAAGTAGTATCATTGTTGATTCACAAATAAGGAATCCAAGCTCAAAGGAGTTATACATCTTGCCATGGTCTTTCAGAGGGAAAGTGGTATGCCAGGATTCAATTTGATCTGCCTAACCTCAAAGCCCTGGTCATCCATGTGGCCTCACCAGTGGATGGAAGCTTGTTTTCTAAAGTCAGAATTTGCAGTAAAGTACAACCCAAGAAGAAAGAGAAAGAGGGAGCCCCGTGGAGTGTTGGAGCTAGAAGGTGGAGTTCCAGTGCCATGGAGTTGTTTAATCCCATGTTTCTGCATTATATTGGCATTCCATATGTGCACTTCTCATAGCCTGGTGATGTTAACAGTTGCTTGTCCAAGTGGGGAATGCTGGATAGAAGTGTTTCCTATACACCATGGTGAGGACAAAAATGTCCTGATGGCTTCAAGGGCTCTTGATACCTGAGGGGCACTTCAACAGTTGGAGGGTCTCCAGGTTGGGGAAGCATTTCTCATGTATAGACCCAGGAGCCTCGCCTTGGCTCATATCAAAGTCAGTTTGGCCAGATCCCTTCTGGAAGCCAGACCTTTGCTCATTCATTTGCATCTCTCCACCTTTTCCTTCCACAAACATTTGTAGAGTTCCTACCATGTCCCCAAACATGGGTTAATCATGATAGCCCTAGTCAACGTTTACAACCCATCAGAAACTACTTTCCAGGCAGTATCTCATCTGAACCTTACAACAGTGCTTTGAGGTAAATATTAATATCATTAGCCTTTTACAATTGAAGAAAAGTGATTTAGGGCACAAACAGGTACCAGAATAAGGATTGGAACCCAGATTTTTATCTCCAATCCCTGTGCTCTTACCATGCCAACATACTGCCTCCTGGAGGGCATGCACAGAATCTCATTCTTTTCTTTTCTTTTCTTTTCTTTTTTTTTGAGTTGGAGTCTCACTCTGTCGCCCAGACTGGAGCGCAGTGGCCGCTCCCGGCCACCGCAGCCTCGGCCTGCTGGGCTCCGGCGATCCTTCCGCCTCAGCCTTCCGAGTAGCCGGAATTACAGGCATGCGCTACCACACTGATTTTTTGATTTATTGTAGAGATGAGGTCTCGCCTGCCCAGGCGGGACTCGAACCCGCGAGCTCAGGCAATCCATTCACCTCAGCCTCCCAAAGGCGCGGGATTACAGACTGAGCGACCAAGCCCGGCTTAATTTTTAAAATTTATTTATTGTAGAGATGAGTTCTCGCCTGCCCAGGCAGGTCTCGAACCCGCGGGCTCAGGCATTCCACTCACCTCAGTCTCTCAAAGGCACGGGATTACAGGCTGAGCCACCGAGCCCGGCTTCATTCTTTTCTTATCTCCAGCCCCACTAGCACATTATATGGTAGGTGCTCAATAAATATTTGCTGTTGAGTAAATAAGTATAGTGCTAGATAATCACCAACATACACACAGTGCTCCACAGAGTTTGCACAATTCTTTTCACCAATGCCCATCTTCCATGTTAGACTCAGGAGGTAGTTTTTACCATCCCACTTCACAGATGAAGTTTGCAGAGGCAAATAACTTATTTGGGGCCATGGGAAGAGTAAGCGGCTGGAACTTGAATAAGACTCTAAAATAAACTCACAGTGAAGACACAACACTCGATGGAGCTGCAGGGCAGAGAAGTGTCTGCTTGGTTGGAAAAAAAAAAGGATGTTACAAAGCACTAGAGTTTAAGCTGAAATCATATGCCCAGCACATGTTTTCTGAAAACATTCACATCACTTCCATGGTTGGTGTGAGGTTTCAGATATTAAAATTATGAAAGAGCAAAGCAAGATGTGAGAGGCAGAGATGGAAAGAGAACAAAGTAAAGTTCAACCTTATTACCACCTCTCTTGACCGCAGTTCTCTTTCCAGAAATCTCTTAAGGATCCAAGCTTCCAACCTAACTTCATCTTGAATGGTACAGCTTGTAGCTGGGAACTCTGCTATAAATAAGCAGTTTTGAAGATTTGAAGCCAGTTTCAAGTCCAGACTCAGTTCCTTTCCAGCTGTGTGACCTTAGACAAGTGTCTTTGGGCTCACTATCTGCATTTGTAAAATGGAGATAAATTATAGGCTTGTTGGGATGATGACCATGGTACTTTTTTTCACTGCCTTTTTAGAATTATAGGAAGTAAAAATTACAATCATTCTTAAATATCACTGTTATATAGATCAGAATAAGCTAGGTTTTGCTATAATAATGAGCAAACTATAACTACAGTGGCTTAACACAAAAATGTTTACTTCTCACTCCTGTTCCATGTCCATCATGGGTTAACAAGGGATGCTGTTCACTGTGATCACACAGGGACTCAGGTTGATGGAGCAGCCACCATCTTGCTTATTGTCATTGTGTCCAATGGGAAAGAGGAATTTGGATGAACTCCAAGTGATAATTAAGTGTTCTGACCTGGAAGTGACACATGTCACTTTTGTACACAATTTACAGGCCAGAACATATCACATGACCCTTCCCAACTACCAGAGGCCAAAAGTACAACCCTACTGTGTGCCTATGAGAGGAGAGAATAAGAAATACTTGTTGAATGCTATCTACCATTCATGGAGTGCTTATCACGTGCCAGGCATTGTACTGAGGGTTTTTCAGATATATCCCTTAATGCCCTCAATAATCCTCTGAAGCAGAGACTTTTATCTTCAGTTTATACTTGAGAAACCTGACACTCAGAGATGTGAAAAAACTTGTCTAAAGCTCTCCAATGAGTAAGATACAGGGTCAGAGTTGATGTACAGGTAAGGACTCCTCCTTGTTCCCCTGAGTGGTCCTCCTATAGGAAGGTAGTTGATCAGATGGGGTGATCAAATACACTGCTGGAACAAGAACTAGTAGTAACTGAGCTCCTCCTATGCATGAGTCCCTTTTCTACCATCTTGGTTATGCCTAAAAGTTAAATTCCATGTTAATGATCTGAAGTTGATTGAGGTTAAATAGCTTACCCAGGGTCCACAGCAGAGGTAGCTCTTGGACCCAAGTGTTTCTGGGTCTAAACTCTGTGTTTATTTCTCACCCTTCTGCCCTATTCTACTTATGATTTATTGTAATTTGTTATAGTAATAACAGTAACACTGTGGAGTGGGAGACAGAGGGGTAAGAGCATGACTGTTAAAGCTAGACTGTAGCTGTGCTCTGGGCTCTGGGCTCCGTCACTTCCTAATTATGTAATACTGGGTGTTTCACCTCTGTGTCTCAGTTTCCAAATCTGCACCATAGGGCTGATAATTGAACCCACTTCATAGGGTTGTTGTGAGGAAAAAATGAGATCATTAGCTAATATTTTTCAAGAATTTACTGGGTCTAGATACTGAGCTGAGCTCAGGGCTTCTTTGTTTTCCTTTCCTTCTTCCCATCATTCTTTTTTTTTTTTTTGAGTTGGAGTCTCACTCTGTCGCCCAGACTGGAGTGC
>NW_007245841.1:453213-475362 GCF_000164805.1 Carlito syrichta | reverse complement strand
CTCCCGGCCACCGCAGCCTCGACCTGCTAGGCTCTGGCGATCCTTCCGCCTCAGCCTTCTAAGTAGCTGGAGCTACAGGTGCGTGCTACCATGCCCAGCTAATAATTTTTTGATTTATTGTAGAGATGAGGTCTTGCCTGCCCAGGCGGGTCTTGAACCCATGGGCTCAGGCAATCCACTCACCTCAGCTTCCCAAAGGCACGGGATTACAGGTTGAGCCACCGAGCCCGGCTCCCATCATTCTTTTTCTTTCTTTCTTTCTTTCTTTCTTTCTTTCTTTCTTTCTTTCTTTCTTTCTTTCTTTCTTTCTTTCTTTCTTTCTTTCTCTCTTTTTATAATTTTAGGTCTATAGAAAAGTTGCAGAGATAACACAGAGACCTCCTATATAGCCTCACCCAGCTTCTCTAATTCTAACATCTGACATGGCCAAGGTCCATTTGTCAAAACTAAGACATGGTATGATACAATAACTAAACTATAGCCTTTATTTGTATTTCATCCATGTTCCTGCTAGTGTCCTTTTTCTGTCCCATGATTCAGTCCAGTAGCCAACACTGCATTTAGTCACCATGTCTCCTTAGTCTCTGCTGTTCTTCACAGCATGCAATCTTTCTTTTCTTCTTTTTTGAGTTGGAGTCACTCTGCCTCCTAGGCTGGAGTGCAGTGGCACACCCACGGCCACCCCAGTGTCAACTTGCTGGGCTCAGGTGATCCTTCTGCCTCAGTCTTCTAAGTAGCCAGAACTACAGGCATGCGCTACCACATCCAGCTAATTTTTGATTTATTATAGAGATGAGGTCTTGTCAAGTTTTACAGCCTGTTCTCAAGTCTGTGGGCTCAGGCAGTCCTCTCACCCCGGCCTCCCAAAGTGCTGGGATTACAGGCTTGAGCCACCACTCCTGACCTACATGGACTCTTTCATCTCCATTTTCTGTTGAGGAAACTGAGGCTCAGGTGATTCAGATCACATAGCCAGTAGGTGGTGAAGTTAGAAATCAACCCCAGGTCTGCCTGACTTAAAGACAAGTCTTTACCGTTCATAAAGAAATCATCAGAAAGAAATCCAGTGTTCCAAATCAGATTCTCACATAGAGAATAAGAAGCTCAAGTGGGAAAAAGACTAAAGCATGGAGAACTGACTTTGCAGTTTTATAATACTAACTCAGCATGATCTACTCAAACCACAGCCAAAGCTCAGGTAATCTGTTCTGTGAGGAAGAGACTCAGGTTGGTGAGTATGCACCTTGGGAGTGATATAAAGGAATCAAACTAAGCTCTGGCTTAGACACTGGCAGAGGGAATTCTCTAAATGGTCTGCCTAGAGTGTCCACCCCCTGGCAGCAAAGCCCATGGCAGAGCATCCTGAGGGAAGCAGGGAATCTGCAGGATAGGGACCAAAGATAGGATCACAGGATTCATTTAATAGGTATTTCTCAGAGGCTCCCTCAGCCCAGAAAACATAGTGCAGCAGCTGCAACCAAACCAGCAACCAAAAATTTGGCCTTATTAATGCCCACCATAAATTATTTCTGCTTGCCTGGCATTTTTGATGTTCAAGTTCAGGGGAAAAGAAACAAGTAGGCTGGGATCGGTGACTCAACCTTAATCCCAGCACTCTGGGAGGCTGAAGTGAGTGGATTGCCTGAGCCCGCAGGTTCGAGACCAACCTGGGCAACTTGGCGAGACCTCATCTCTACAATAAATCAAAATATTAGCTGGGTGTGGTGGCACATGCCTGTAGTTCTGGCTATTTGGAAGGCTGAAGTGGAAGGATCGCCAGAGCCCAGCAGGTCGATGCTGGGGTGGCCGTGAGTGTACCACGCACTCTAGTCTGGGTGACAGAGTGAGACTCCAACTCAAAAAAGAAGAAAGAAAGAAAGAAAGAAAGAAACAAGAAGTAGAGAGAATCCTGGTGTTCTGTTTTGAACTTCAGAGGAAAAGAAAGGATCTAGATGATTCAGCCAGTCCAGCGCATGCAAAACCAAGGGAGGACCCCTGATCCTGCCTGGACCCCAAACCTGGGTGTTGAGCCCAGATGTGGCCGATGCAGCACAGGATCAGGCACAGAGCAGGTGCTGGTGACCATATGTTGAGTATGTGAGTAAGTGAATTAACTAATATGCATGTACTCCAGTAAGAAATTGATCAATTTATTTAGTTCTGGGTCAACATGTAGGGCTCTGGCATTTGGGAACTCTCTAAATGTTTGCTGACCCAAGCAATGGGTCATGAGTAGGTTCTCCGTGGAGAGGTTTCTAGTCTGTGGGCTGTAATCTGTTAGCACAGAGAGGTAGTGCACCATTGTGACTGAGAGCACAGAACCTGGGGGTGGAGTTCTTAGGTTTGAGTCCCAGCTCTGCCACCTACTGACCTTTGAATATCCGACTTTGGGTAGTAACCTAACTTCACCTGTAAAATGGGATGAAGATGATGATAATATCTATTTCAGAGGGTTGGTATAAAGTTTAAATGAGTCAAATGCACAGATACGTGTGTGTGTGTGTGTGTGTGTGTGTGTGTATGTGTGTGTGTGTGTTTGTATCTAATAATCTGGAATTTGCCTCTATTTTATAACTGAGCCTGATCCATAGTAAGCATCTTATAGAGTTAGCTATTATAAGTTACCTTTCTTGCTTCCTCTCTCCTCAGCCCCCATTCTGATTTAAATGCACCTCTAAATCTGACTTAGATGCACCCTGTGTAATCTATTACAGTCTAATTAAATTAGCTAATATCAAGTTATGCAATCAGTATTTTTAAAGCTAAACAACATAGAAAGTCTTAGAGTATATCACATAGACCAAAAATTTCTGTTTTGTGTTTCTATTATAACACATATTCATGTGTGTGTTCAGGGTCATGATGTAAAACATATTTCTTCTAGGACATCATAGTAAAAAGTTTGAAAGCCACTGGCTCCAGAGGGAAATGCTATACAGTCTTCCTCAGCAGAAGAGAGGGCTGGCTAGACCCCAAAGGAGCTGGGTTGTTCACTTCTTCCATCAGGCCTGTCACTGAATCCTCTCCTCTAGGAAGAGGTCCTTCTTCTGCCCCAGTCCAATGGACTCCTGCAGTGCCCTGTTGTTCTATGGTTTGTGCAGAGAACTTCTACAGCACAATCCAGGCAGTCATTGCCCTGGGCCTTCTACATACCTTATCGCACAAAATCCTCCCCATCAGAATATGGCAGTGGTTCTCCAAGTGTGGTCCCCTGCCAGCATCACCGTTTCTTGGGAGCATGTTTGAAATGCAGATTCTCAGGCCCCATCCAGACCTATTGGAAACTCTGAGGCTAAGCAACCTATATTTCACAAAGACCTCCAGGTAATTCTAATGTAATCTAAAGCTTACAAACTCAGCCATAGGAGGAAACTGTTTTACCTTTGGGGAAACTGAAGCTCAGGGAAGGAATCGACAACAATAGATCACCCAGGGAGGAAGCCACCGAGTCAGAATTCAAATGCTGTAACCACACAGCAGTGCAATTTCTTTTGTGCTCATCCTTCCTACTAGATAGTGGAGTCTTTCTCAGCAAGGACCAAGATTGACCCATTTCTATCGCCCAGACTTTAGTATGCAGCTCGATATGCAAATGCTCTGTGACCTCTGCTGACTAAATAAAAATCACAAACATCAATTAAAAATCAACCCAGATGAAGGCTCTTACCAGGTTCAAACGGACATCATCACTCCGAGTTGGAATTGGAAATGCACACAGGGATGTGGAGGACTGATTCCTTAGTCAGCAAGGCTCCCTAGAGCCCTGGTATAAGTTATAGCACAGAGCCAATTAGACTCCTCTTAGACTCTACCCTTGAAAGGGTATCAGTTCCAAGTGGGTGTGGGGTTGGGAACTAGGAAATGGTTAACACTTTGATAAAGTTTTTAAAAATCCTTCACTGGTTGTGAGATTTCCAATAATGAGGAGTCAACACAATTAGACAAGGCACTACATTTTTGTGCAGACTGCCAGCTGTCATTCTTCTTGACTAGCTTAGATCAAACAAACGCATTTTTATCTCCTAAGTTATTAGACATGACAGGGCCATTAAGCAGAGATATTGTCATAAGAAATATGTTGCTTGCTTTGAAAATAAACATCTCACCTTTGCTTCTTTTTTTTCTTTGAAAAGCTGAGAGAAATCAAACTATTTCATTTGGGCCTTTTCAACAAGCTAGTAGCCTGTCATCTTTCCCCCAAGTCAGATTCAGGATTTTAGCTGTAGTCATTCTAGCCCCTCCTCTTGCACAGAATGTCTTTGTAAGTTGGAACTATAGGATTGAGAAAGCAGGTTGAGATGCCTGTTAGCTGTGATCCAGTCCACTTTCCCCAGTCATAACAAAACTCTCTACCATTCCAAAGCTCTGCTTACTTTGAAAGGAGCTCATCCTCAGATGTCTTTTCAAGTGCTTATTATTAACCTTCCTTCATCTCTAACCTGGTTCTAAAAGAACTCACTCTTCATTTCTACAGGTAACAAGGCTGCTTGTCTGGACTGAAAATGGAGCCTGAGTTGGTGACATTATTTGCTTACATGCACCAATTGCTCAGGAACTGAGGGGCTCCCAGCAAAAAGACTTTGTATCACTCAGGGTCCAGGGAGAAGAGAAGAGACACGTTCCAAAGAGCTCTCTCAGAGAGTGTAATGAAGGACTATTTCCAAGACTGAGCAAGGTTAAGAAATAGTGAAGCAGCAGGGAGGCATTAACATCCCTAAATGGGAAAAGACAAGGAGAGGGAGAGGCTACTGGAATTTGATGAGAGTTGTAACTGAGGAAAGGGGCCACTGATAGAAGCTGTGGCCACAGAGAGAAGGCAGCCTCTGCCAAGCCTCCATGAGCAGGGAGTAATGCCCCAGACCCTCACTTTGGCTTCCAGTCTTTTGCTGGCACTCCCCATTGGCTGAACTCAGCTAGAAGCCCAAGGATCTATATGCTCAGCCTCCTGGGGGCTCAGAACACAGAGAGGAGAGTAGACCTGGGGAGTGATCTGAGACCACCCAGCACACACTGAAGTCTGGTCACCATAGGGGTCTGGGCACACCTGCAAAAGCTACAGTTGAGGGTCCTGAAAGAATTTATTACCAAGTTGTCTGGCATAATTAGGGGCACTTTACAAAGAGGGTGAGGCTAGCGGTAGAGGATGGGTATGGGGTAATTAATGATTTTGGATCCCCCAGTACAGGCACAAATGAAACTCATTCTGGGACCCCCAGCACCCTGGCAAGGTTCGTGTGCCCCAGGGAGCAAGGGCAATGCCCTTGAACTGAAAGAACCTAAGTACACCACTGAATTCTTTGACATTCAGGGTTCAAACAGTCTTGCTGTGGTGACGGGGGTGGTGCAATGTTTCCAATGTTCCAGCTCCCCTGGCCTCTAAATGGCTTGAGCTGTAGGCCCAGAGGCCCATATGAAGTGCCTCTCTGTACAGGCATGAGGCTTTGCTGAGTCCTAGCCTATCCAGGTGAGACAGTCAGCAATGTTCAAGTGGTGACATGGACACATGCAAACACCCCCTGAAAATGCCAGAACTGCTTGGGACTGTGGAAGTGTGGACTTCTTGAATTAAGAGAGAGAAGACTCAAAGCCACCATGTATTGTGTACCAATGCACTGTTCTCTTAGGCAAGGGAAGCCTAGCACGTTTTCTCATCCTTATAGCTGAACTTTGAGATAGGGATTCTGGTCCCATTTTACAAATGGGAGAGATTCTGATCCCACATTCAGAGGAGGCACCCCAGGTGGGCTACAAACTCTTCTTCTTCCAGGCCCTCCCTTATACTTTCTGCTTTTGCCATAGCCACACCAGCCTCCTTGCTTGACCAGGACTTGCCAAATTTCCTTGTGCTAGCAGCTTTGTGCCTGCTCCTGCCTCTGCCTGCAAATTTCTCCACCCCATCCCCCACCCCAAGGTATCCACATCATTCTCTCCCTCTCCTCATTTAGATCTTTGTTAAATGCCACCTCTTCAGAGACCGCTCCCCTGAGCACCTGGCCTAAAATACCTCTCCTCCTGCCCAGCCTTTTCTAGTTCCTTACCCTGCATTATCTTTGTCACAAGCTGAAAATATCTTATTTCTTGTTTATTTACTTACTTATTGACTGTTTGCCCAGGCTCCGTGGAGGCAGAGATTTTGACTCACTCTTAGAACAAAACCCTAACACATATCTGTTTGAATATGTTTTACATTATTTTCTGTATATATCTAGGAGTAGAATTGCTAAGTCATATGGTAATTCTGTTTACATATAGGGGCTTTAATTTTATTTATTTATGCATTTTTTGTTTGTTTGTTTAGAGACAGGGTCCCACTCTGACGCTCAGGCTGGAGTGCAGCGTTGTGATCATAGCTCACTGTAGCCAATACACTTGAACTCCTGGGCTCATGTGATCCTCCTGCCTCAGCCTCCAGAGTAGCTGGGATTATAGGTGCAAACCATCATGCTTGGCTAATTTTTTTTAAATATATTTTTAGAGACTGTGTTGCTTAGGCTGCTCTTGAACTCCTGGGCGCAAGTGATCCTCCTGTCTCTGCCTCCCAAAGTGCTAGAATTATAGGCTTGAGCCACCACACTTAACCAATATAGAGGCTTTTTTTTTTTTTTTGTGAGTTGGAGTCTCACTCTCTGTCACCCAGGTTGGAGTGCAGTTGCAGTGGCCTGCTCACGGCCACCATACCCTCATCCTGCTGGGCTCGGGTGATCTTTCCACCTCAGCCTTCAAAGTAACTGGAACTACAGGCATGTACCACCACACTGGGCTAATTATTTGATTTATTGTAGAGATGAGGTCTCGCCAAGTTGCCTGGGCTGGTCTCAAACCCATGAATCAGGCAATCCTCTCACCTCAGCCTCCCAAAGTGCTGGGATTATAGGCGTGAGCCACTGCACCTAGCCTAATATAAAGGCTTTTGATAAATATTTGTGAAATGAACAAGAGAGTGAGTGAAAGAAAGAAAAAAATAAATGAATTTAAAACTCTAGGTTTTTCCAATTCCCAGACTTCCTCTATCCTGCCACATCACCTCCCTGAGGAACAGCCCTGGGTACCCTGAGGTCTAATCAGCCTCCAACAGTGCCATGCACTGACTGGCACATAATAGGTGTTCAATTTTTTTAAAAATGAGCCATATAGAAGTAATGCTGCAGTGTGCATCTTTGTGCATTTATTTTGTCTACATTGTCGATTATTAATATCAGATAGATTCTGGAGGGGAAATGACTATGTCAAAGAGCACATACTTTTAAAGACTTTTGGCACATATACCATATTGCTTTTTGAAAAGGCTGCAAAATTTTCATCATCAATCATAAGACTGTTTGGACTAATTTAGATTGTTCTAGCTGATGGCTGATTGCTTCCTGTTTTGAGGAGACTTTCTTCTGAAAACATCTCTACTGTTGTCTCTAGCTAGGTAACTAGAATAAGTATTGTTGCCTTGTTTTTCCCATCTCTGAGACTCAGTTTCCCCACCTGTATAATGCATTCCAGCTAATATGTGCTTCTTGGAATTGAGGGTCTTCTTTCTCTTGGGCGCTGGCCCTTACTTGAACCCAGAATACATCCCAACCAGTTGACAACTCTGTACTTGTAGGCCTCAGGAATGCAGCCTGCTAGAAATGAGGCTAAATTAATTCTTCCAAAGAAAATGCCCACTTGTAAATGACTTCCCATGTCTGTGCAGCCACAGGCTTGCCTTCCTAGGGAGACATGTCAGAATGCATCGTGCTTGGTGACAAATGAAGCCTGGGTGGTTTATTACTGCTATTAGTGATTACTTGCACAGGGCCATAAGTGTACATAGCACCTTACAGTGCCTGAGAGAAGCTGGAAGAGAGGGCAACATTTCTGCCCTCAAGGGACACCCTGCCCTATCTGCAGCAGGGAATGGGAGCTTGTCAAAACCAGACAGACTTTCATAAACCAAGAAAGTCTGACTGGTTGGGAAGAATGAGGAGAGAAGAGGATTTTCAAAGTGTGATGCCCAGCATCACACAGACATGATCTCATTTAATCTGCTAAATAATTCTAGGATTTAGGGATTTTTATCTCCATTTTTCAGTGAGAGGATTGAAGTCTAGCCTGGATGCTCTTTCTCCCAATTTTTTTTTAAGTCAGGGTCTCACTGTCACCCAGGTTGACGTTTAGTGGCACAATCATGGCTCACCACAGCCTCAACATCCTGGACTCAGTTGATCCTTCTGCCTCAGCCTCCAGAGTAGCTGGGACTACAGACTCATGCCACCATGCCCAGATACTTTTTTGATTTTTTGTAGAGATGAGTCTTGCTGTTTTGCGCAGGCTGATCTCAAACTCCTGGGCTTAAGCAATCCTCCTCCTGCCTTGGCCTCCCAAAGTCCTGGAATTATAGGCATGAGCCACTGTGCTTGACTTCTTTCTCTCAATTTTTCTAGCATTTCCTTGCTGTGTGGAGGGTGATAATGCCACTTTGGATATAATATGTATGGATATAGTATTACCTGGGTGAGGAGTGCAGGAGACAGCAGAACAGGTAAATGAGAGATTAGAAAGGAGCTGGAGGCCAGGAATGGTGGCTCACGTCTGTAATCCTAGCACTCTGGGAGGCTGAGATGAGAGGATTGCCTGAGCTCAGGGGTTTGAGATCAGCCTGGGGAAGTTGGCGAGACCTCATCTCTACAATACACCAAAAAATTTGCCAGGCTCGGTGACTCAGCCTGGAATCCCAGTACTTTGGGAGGCCGAAGAGAGTGAATTGCCTGAGCCCGCAGGTTCAAGACCAGCCCAGGCAACTTGGTGAGACCTCGTCTCTACAATAAATAATAATAATAATAATAAATTAACTGGGCACGGTAGCATGTACCTGTAGTTCCAGCTA
This sequence comes from Carlito syrichta, assembly GCF_000164805.1. Lineage (NCBI taxonomy): Eukaryota > Metazoa > Chordata > Mammalia > Primates > Tarsiidae > Carlito > Carlito syrichta. The sequence goes on along the minus strand of NW_007245841.1, from coordinate 466,505 downwards.
CTTGGAAGACTGAGGCAGAAGGATCGGCAGAGCCCAGCAGGTTGATGCTGGGGTGACCATGAGTGTGCCATTGTACTCCAGCCTGGGCGAGAGAGTGAGACTCCAACTCAAACAATAAAATAAAATAAAATAAACCAAAAAACTAACTGGGCATTGTGTCTCATGCTTGTAGTTCCAGCTACTTGGGAGGCTGAGGTGGAAGGATCACCTGAGCCCAGCAGGTCAAGTCTACAGTGGCCATGAGCGTGCCACTGCATTCCAGCCTGGGCAACAGAGTGAGACACCTACTCAAAGAAAGAAAGAAAGAAAGAAAGAAAGAAAGAAAGAAAGAAAGAAAGAAAGAAAGAAAGAAAGAAAGAGAAAGGAGCTGGAACTTTTAAAAAATGGATTATGCTCTTTGCACTAGAATCTTGTTTGACTTGGGAGCTGGGGTGAGTGCATGGGCTTTGGAATCAAGCAGACCTGGGTTTACAATCTTCTCTAACCCAAAGGCCTGAGATGACTCAACTCTCTCTAAGTCTCAGTTTTCTCCTCTGTAAAATAGGGATAAGAACCACTTCCCACCTGGTGGCCTTTGAGAGAATTAAATGAGAAAAATGTGCATACAGTGCCTAGTACATAGAAGGTGAGAATGTTGATCCACCACCAGAAAGAATTGAGGAGAGACAAGAAGGTGGGGGAGGAACCATGGTGCTGTTATCCACCAGTCACCCATTTTTTGGGGGACAGAGTCTCACTCTATTGCCAGGCTGGAGTGCAGTGATGCAATCATAGCTCACTACAGCCTCAAACTCCTAGGCTCAAGTGATCCTCCTGCCTAAGTCTCCTGACCAGCTAGGATCATAGATGGGTGCCACCACATCCAGCAAATTAATTTTCTTTCTTTATTTTTTTGAAGAGATGGAGTCTAGCTATGTTGCCTTAGTTGGTCTCAAACTCCTGGCTTCAAGTGATCCTCCCATCTCAGCCTCCCAAAGTGCTAGGATTACAGGCATGAGTCCTCATGCCCAGCATGTTACTTAATATCTTGGCACCTCAGTTTCTTCATCTGTAAAAGGGAGATGATCAAGTGGCTTCCTCAAGGCATGAGTGTGAAGATTAAATGAATTAATATGAGTAACATGCTTAGAACAGTGTCTGGTACAGTTTAAGCTCTCTGCTATTGTTCTTATCTTGCTTGCTTTTAGGTTGGATTAGGAGGCCCTCTGGAATGAATCAGTCATGTGCTAGAGTAGTGGGCCAAGTAAAGGTCACAAGGAAGAATGTTGGATACCCTAGCAAGGAGAGAAAGGATGCCCTGGTTCTTGGGCCCCCAGTGTTTTCTTTCCTATTTCTGAGCTCTGGGTACACAGGGGCTCTGGAAACACAGTCTGATGGCAGGTATCACCCATTTTAGAGATTGGAGCTATGTTAAGAACCTGGCCTGCTAGGGTGGGGGATGGGGCATGAGCACATTGTAAGTTAACGTGGTAGAAGTACAAAAGGATTCTAAATTTTGTTCTTTCTTGCTGTAAGTTTTAACTAAAACAAAAAAAGTTTATGCATAAATAGCTATTGTAGGTACATGTTAAATAGTAGTATTTGTTAATTTATTGTTAACAATTAGGCCCAGAGGAGGGAAGGAGTGGGGGCATATTTTGTCTTTGCATATGCTGTTCCCTGCATGGAATCTCCACCTTCAACCCTGCTCTTTCTTTTTTAAATAAACACACACACACACACACACATTGAGAATTTACTATATGCCAGACACTGTGGTGTTTGCTGGGTCCCTGCTTCTTGGAGCTTATATCAAACAAGGCAGAAGGTACTATCTATTTCTCAGGTTCCAAACAAGCTGTCCCTTGGACAGAAGAGGGACATAGACTTTCTCTAACGTCTCAGTGAAACCTGAAACCAAACACACGGGCCCTTTGTCCTTTGCCCCTTTTCAGTTAGATAATTTTTTTTCATCAGAGTGTCAGCTTAAATGTTACATTTTCCAGAAGACATCGATAGGGTTCAGGACATGTTACCCCCAAATACAGCACCTTGCTATATGGGAAAACAGCAGAAGCAAGATGATCACTCTCAACTTCACTTCGCCCTTCTCCCCTGAAGCAGGTAGTAAAACTCTTTTTTCTGCCTCTAAAGACAGAGATGCCAAGAAGAATCTGAACAGGCTGGCTAAATTTTCCCGTTTATTACCATTAGTTCATACTCTTTTGTCCTCCAAACATACTTCTCTATGACTGTCCACTCTTCACAAATCTAAGCATAAAAATATACGTTAACCTATTTTGGGGAGGCCTTCATTTAATTAGGAAGGCTTTTATGTCACATAAAACTTATATTAAGTAAATGTGTGACCAGGCATAGTGGCTCAGCACTTTGGGAGGCTAAGATGGGAAGAGGGCTTGAGGCCAGGAGTTTGAGACCAGCCTGAGCCATATAGTGAGACCTCCTAAGTACAAAAAAAAAAAAACTATCTGGGCCTGGTGGCACACGCCTATAGTCCCAGGTACTCTGGAGGCTGAGGTGGAAGGATTATCTGAGCCCAGACTGGCGAGGTTGTGGTGACCCATGACTGTGCCACTGCACTTCAGCCTGGACGACAAGAGTGAGAATCTGACAAAAAATAAGAAATAGGCTGGGTGCAGTGGTCTATAATCCCAGCACTTTGGGAGACTGAGGTGAGAGGATTGGCTGAGCCCACGGGTTTGAGACCAGCCTGAGCAACTTGGCGAGACCACACCTCTACAATAAATCAAGAAAAATTAGCTGGGCGTGGTGGCACATGCCTGTAGTCCTAGTTACTTGGAAGGCTAAGGCAGAAGTATCACCTGAGCCCAGCAGGTCGTGAGTGTGCCACTGCACTCTAGCCTGGGTGACAGAGTGAGACTCCAACTCAAAAAAAAAAAAAAAAGCCGGGCTCCGTAGCTCAGCCTGTAATCCCTCACCTTTGGGAGGCTGAGGTGAGTGGATTGCTTGAGCCCACGGGTTCGAGACCCACCTGGGCAGCGAGACCTCATCTCTACAATAAAAAAAAAAAATCAGCCGGGCGTGGTAGCGCATGCCTGTAATTCCAGCTACTCGGAAGACTGAGGCGGAAGGATCGCCGGAGCCCAGCAGGTTGAGGCTGCGGTGGCCGGGAGCGGCCACTGCACTCCAGTCTGGGCGACAGAGTGAGACTCCAACTCAAAAAAAAAAAAAAAAAGAGAGAGAGAAAGAAAATTTGTATGTTTTTCTCTAGTTAGTCTGTCTTTCATTGTAGATGCCTCAGCAATGAACTCAGCAATAGGAAGGAAAGATATTTCTTTTCCCTCTAACACTGTTGACGGCCCCTGCCAGAAGTCAGTTTCCCCTGTTGTGAGTTTCCTTAGTATCCTGAACTCCCTCCTCCTGTAATTCATTAGGATTTACAATTATTGTGATTATTTGTCATGTTACTTAATGTCATTTCCTCCACTAAATTCCACAAGGGCAAGGGCTATGATTTTTCACTTCCATATCCCTCAGCTTCAACTGCTTTGCCATGAGAAAGCCTGCAACAGAAATTTACTGAATAAGGAAATAGGTAAAGAGAAAGCATTCTGAGGGCAAACACATGCATTCAAAAACATGTCTTTTTTTTTTTTTTTTTAAAGCAGGATTTATTGAGAGGACAGAAAAGCCCCCATAGTGGGAGGGGACCCGAAGGGGTTGCCCGTGTCTTTTTTGAGATGAGAGAATAGAGCTTTGGCAAATCAGTTTGAGCTCAGCTTTTTGGAGCCAAACCAAGAAGAGGGATACTTATTTTTCTCCACTTCTTGTTGCTGGGAGCACCTGAACATGGGCTTTGCTGGGCCCATGAGGAAAGCCCCTCAGGGTTTCTCTGCTGGAGATTGGGTCTCTCCAAGTCTGTACCTCTGTCTGGGTTTCCACCCACTCTGTCACGTCTGGATCCATCCCCTTCCCCATCAATCCTCATTCCTCCCACCCTTCTCCCTTACTTAAATATATCCTTCTGTAGACTTTTGTTTTCTGCAAAGGGCCTCCTCTCTCCTGGGAGGGCCCAGGGCTCTGTTTCCATTCAGGAGCTGGAGACCTTTAGGCTGGACTTGCCAGCAAGCTCCAGCCAGGCCTCCACACCCAACTCCATCCCCTCCAGACTACAGCATGGCCTTGATTTCTTTCCTCAGAATCTGTGCTGGTTGGGCAAGGCGGGATCCAGCGACAGTACCCACTAAACTCCCAAGCTGACTGCAGACATTTGTGCTGTCAACAGAATTGCAGAAAATGCAATTCGTGTTGTTAATGAGCAGCTTGTTTGGGTAAACAAACCAGGTGAGGTGAAAAAAGTGATGCTCTCCAGTAGGAAACACCAGCGAACATTAACCAGATGGAGAGCCGCACACTTCTACATACTTTCTCCTCAGTAAGGCTCTGGGTGGCTGGAGCAGACGTTCCCTGAGCTTCATAGGACCTGGGACCTGGCACATCTTCTGTCTGGCCTGGATTTCCTCCCAAGAGAGAAGAGCCACTTTGTACCCAGCACTGCTCTGAGCCTAGCATTGTGCCTCACGTCTTGCTTGGTGGTTACTTGCTTTATTATCAGTCCTCACAACATCATGCAAAGCAGATATTACAGCTGGGGAAACCAAGGCTTCGAGATGAGGAAAAGATTTGCCCAAAGTCAGAATGTTGGATTTGAACCCAGGTCTGCCTGACTTTTCAAATTTATGCTCTCACCACTATCCCACCCTGTTCCCTTTGGCCTTATCCTTGCCTCCCCAGCCTCTCTTAGTCAGTCCTCCGTGGCTGCCACTCACTGTCTCCTCCCTCAGACCATGCAGCTGAGGAAAGTTTTAACCTCTCATAGAGGGGATTCCCTGCCTGTCTGGTTAGGATGGTGCAGTTTTCTAAAAGTTGTACAGGTAGATCTTTGACCAGCTTCCTCATGACAACAAAGTGTGTGTATATGTGTTGTATGTGCGTGCATGAGTGTATCCATCCATCCATTCATTCAAAGAGGAACAGTTTTGTCCCTGGAAAACCAATAATTTAGGGCCATTCACAGTCCTCTCACAGTCCTCTCAGACTACATACTCTGTTTTATTAGCCTTGGGTCATTTAGGAAAACACATACACATGCACACACAAATATAGTTTACAAACATGAATGATTATGGGTAATTACAGTGGCTAAATCTGTCTCTCATACAGACAAGGCCAAGAAAAGGAGGTTCAAGACTACATATTTCTGGCTCTTTCTCTACATTCCTCAAGAAAAAATGTCACATTTATATGTTATGAATTATTTTCCCCTTAGCATTCAAGGGTAAAGAGTTCATTAAGCTATCATTGGTCACACAATCGGCAGGAGAAGTTAAGGCAGACAGTTCGGCTTTAGCTACCCGGAGCACAATGTACTCTGCCCCAAGATGAACACCCAATGTTGTCCATGTGCATTTTGCTCTGGAAGCAGAAATCAATTACTCCAGCAGCTATTAGAGAGATGATCTGGTTGAGGACGCTTGCTGTGAATGCAGCCACTGTTCATTATGGAGTGTTTTATAAATATCTTTTTTTACTACAGGAAAACTGAGGCTTGGAGAGAGAGAGACTGTCACAGTACCAGAGCATGATACATGCTGGGTTTGAACCATGATCCTCCTGGCTCCAAACTCTGTATTTTTAACCACCCGGCTACATATCCTTCCCCTTCTGTAAATGTTGGTGGTTTACTCCCTGCACATGATCTATATAATGGGAGCTCCCAGCTTTTGAGGGACCACATATTGTATGTCGGCCCCATGGATTATCTCACTTAGTCTTCACTGCAACCCTAGAAGGTAAGTGCTCCTACAATCTTGATTCAATAGCTGAGGAGACTGACACTTGGGAAACTGGAAGGGACTTGCCCAAAGTCCTCCAGCTTAAATGTGGCAGGTATGTATGAATGAGGGGAATTTGTTTCCACTCTGCTATGCTGCCAACCAGCTGGCAACACAGGTCCAGGCCAAGGAACTTCCACAGGCAGCTGACTTTGCTGAATTCAGAAGTCTTCACAGAGCAGCTTAGCTCCATTCTTCATGTAGCTGGAAGCCTTTCCTCTGAATGAACCAATTACGTACAAAAAGCAAAAAATAATTTATGCATATTAGCTAATGAGGATGCTGTTCGGGATATTTTTAGCCTAGCTGAGAGAGAACGAGAGAGAGAGAGAGAGAGAGAGAGAGAGAGAGAAAGAGAGAGAGAGAGAGAGAAATGGGGATCTTGGTAGATATTGTTCTGGAAGAAGAGGCAGCTCATGAATCAGACAGTCCTTAACACAAATCTCAGTTTCTACCTCTTTTCACTGGGTGATATGGTGGCAGGAATCACCTCCGCTCTCTGGAAGTGTGTATCATGGTACCAACCTTTCAGTATTGCTATTAAGATTGCAGATAATGTGAGTAAAATACACAGTCAATGGTCACCAATTATACCTATGATAATTATTCATTTATCAAATATTTATTATCACTGGGTCCTCAGTGTTTACAGATATAATCATTTTAGCCCTATCACCAACCCATGAAATAGTATTAGCAGTATCTCCATCTTTCAGATGGCGAAATTAAATTAAGGCTAATTAATTTGCTTTAGCAGGGCCAGGATTCAACCCCAGGCAGACTGTGTCCCTAACCACCAGGCAATGCTGCCTCTACTGTTACTAGAGAGGGTTGACTTTCACCACTAGAAGGTGGAGCTCACATGGGATTGGGTCATTTTTTTTTAGGAGGTAGGATCTCCTTTAGGAATCTCAGTAAGTTGCTTACAAATTAAAAACAACTCCATCATTGAAACGGGTCAGGATCTCCTCTCCCAATGTCATGGCCAATCTGGTTGAGCAGCAAAAACTCTTCCCTGGACAAGAGATCAGAGAGCTGGGATCTTAATTTCCACTCAGATGCTAAGATAAGTCCACCACTATAACTCATTCTATGTGCCTTGATTTGTGAAGTGGGAGAAATACTAGGATAAAGACTTTGGAATTCAAACAATTAATTTTTTGCTTACAACTAAAACACGAAAATGGTTATGTGAGGTATCTGCCTAGGAGAAGTAGTAGTTGAAATAAATAAGAAAAAATTTGACAGGGGCTCTGGAGTTTAGGCCTCGGTCTTGCTTAAAGGACAATCGGCTAGAAATGGGAGTAGCCCCAGGGCAGGGGGTTCTAGAAGTCCTGAAAATTAGAATTAACATCCAAAGTGGGTTGAGAAGTGTCAAAGTCAGAGCTGGGAAGACAATGCATGTATCAAATCCTAAAGATGAGGAGAGAAAAAATGTGAAAGAAGGAATGACAGTTGTCAGTGGGAGAGTCCAGAACTAGGACCAGGGACAAGGTAGGCTTGGAAGCAAGTTCAAGAACATAGAGGTCCTTTTACAAGGTGTCCAGCATGAGCCATTAGAGGTAAGTGAGGTGACTATAGTGGTCACATCAGGCCAGATTCTACACGGTGTCCAATCCACACACCCTCTATTTATTTATTTAATTAATTAATTTTTTTGAGTTGGAGTCTCACTCTGTCACCCAGACTGGAGTGCAGTGGCTGTTCCCTGCCACCGCAGCCTTGACCTGCTGGGCTCCGGCAATCCTTCCGCCTCAGCCTTCCAAGTAGCCAGAACTACAGGCATGCGCTACCACGCCTGGCTAGTTTTTGATTTATTGTAGAGATGAGGTCTCGCCAAGTTGCCCAGGCGGGTCTCGAACCCGTGGGCTCAGGCAATCCACTCACCTCAGCCTCCCAAAGTACAGGATTACAGGCTGAGTCACCGAACCCGGCTACTCCCTCTATTTATATCTATATCCCCAACACCAAGCAGGAGGCACCAAGCACACAGTAAGCCCACTGGAAATGTTTACTGAATGTTCCACTGCAAGGCTAGGGTGAGGAATGGACCTCCTCTGGAAGCAAGAAAGAGTTCTAAGCATAGGACCTGGCACAAGGGAGAGATTTGGAAATGAGTAAATGGATTGCTGATGACACCTAATGGGGGTCTGGACTAACAATGTTCAGCCAACTGAATGCACTGATTATGCTTTAGGAAGATAGCAGGTGTGATGCAGGCTCCAGGGGTGGAGGCTGGTGACACATGGGGGAGAAGCAGGCAGGCTGCTGAGGCCCTGGGGGTACTAATGGGAATTCAGTTCATAATGGCATCTGGGCAAGGCTTAAATCAGTGGTTCTGCACCTGTCCGTGGATTTGTATCACTTGTGAAACTTGTTAAAACACAGAACCTCTGATCTCCCTTCTGAATCAGAATTTCCAGGATCAAGACTCTGAACTCCATGTTACAAACAAGTATCACAGGTGATACTGGTATGTGTAGCTAAATATGGGAACCAAGACTTTTAATCAACAATTTTCTCTGACCTTTCTTAGAAGCTATTTTAAAAATCAAATTATTATTATTATTTTTTTTGTGGAGACAAAGTCTTGCTATATTGCTCAGGCTGGTCTCGAGCTCCTGGGCTCAAGCAATCCTCTTGCCTTGGTCTCCCAAAGTACTGGGATTACAGGTATAAGCACCATGCATGGCCAGAAGTTGTTTTTATTGGTTGGTTATTAAGAATTCAAAGAATGGTGCAGGCGCGGTGGCGCACGCCTATAATCCCAGCACTCTGGGAGACTGAGGGGAGAGGATTGCCTGAGCCCACAGGTTCGAGACCAGCCTGGGCAACTTAGTGAGCCCTCATCTCTACAATAAATCAAAAAATTAGTCAGATATGGTGGTGCATGCCTATAGTTCCAGCTACTTGGAAGGCTGAGGCAGATGGATCACCTGAGACCAGCAGGTCAAGGCTGTCTTGGCTATGAGTGTGTCACTGCACTCCAGACTGGGTGACAGAGTGAGGCTCCAACTCAAAAAAAAAAAAAAAAAAGAATACAAAGATTTAACAGTTAACATTGAGCCATTACAAAATGCAAGGTTAACCAATGTACTTCCCATGTATTAACACATTACATTTTCCCAATTACTATATGAGGAAGGGACTACTCTCATTTTACAAAGGAGAAATCTGAGTCTGAGAGAGGTTAATAATCTTCCCAAGGTCACACACACAACCAGGCAGACAACCAGAGCCCATTCTCTTAGCTTCTACAAGAAGAGACCGAAGTTACTTCAAATCCATGTATAGCCAGAAGAGGAGAGAATTGCATAATACATACATACATAATAAAAAACTACATATGTAATTTTATTCTTGTTTTTTTAATTTTATTTTTGTTTTGTCTTGTTTTGAGTTGGAGTCTCACTCTGTTGCCCAGACTGGAGTGCAGTGGCACACTCACAGTCACCCCAGTGTCGACCTGCTGGCCTCCAGCGATCCTTCCACCTCAATCTTCCAAGTAGCTGGAACTACAGGTGCACACTACCACATCCGGCTAATTTTTTATTTATTGTAGAGACGAGGGCTCGCCAAGTTGCCCGGGTGGGTCTCGAACCCACAGACTCAGGCAATCCATAAGCCTTGGCCTCCCAAAACGCTGGGATTACAGGCTGAGCCACAGAGCCCGGCCCATTTTTTAAACAACATAGTTATTCTTTTTACTAAGAAAAATAATGTTTGATAAATTAATAAATAAATATGTGAAGGAAAATCACAGCAAGATAAAACATAAAACATTGCATCTTGGGGAATTAACAAATTAGCCCACAGCTAGGAGTTAGGGCATCTAGGGTAAGTTTTGGTCACTTGCTGGCCATTTGATCCTAGGTGTCACTCAAGTCTTCTGTGTATTAACGTATTCACTTTCAAAGCAAGGACAATAACTCTCTCTGATTATTGAACAGTTGGTAGAATGTAAGCTATCAAGTATTTGCAAGGTAGTTTTATTAACAATAGTCAACTAATGAACCAGAGAATAGGTGCACGCCCTGTCTGGGATTACTAATCACATACTAGGAAGAGCTCAAGCACTTAAACTTAGTTCTCAAAAGAAGGTAAAGATTCTTACACCATATACAAAAATTTACTCAAAATGAACGAAAGACCTAAATGTAAGAGCTAAAACTATAACACTCTTAGAAGAAAGAGAAGTTTTATGATATGAAACTTCATGAACTTGGCAATGATTTCCTGGATATGACACCAAAGGCACAGGCATCAAAAGTAAAAATAAATTGGAGTACATCAAAATTTAAAACTTTTTTGCATAAAAGGACCCTATCAACAGAGTGAAAAAGCAGTTCACTGAATGGGAGAAAATATTTGCAAATCATATATCCCGTAAAAGATTAACATTCAGAACATATAAATAACCCCATAAATCAACAACAACAAAAAACCCAAAAAACCTGATTTGAAAGTGAATGAAGGACTTGAATAGACATTTCTCCAAAGAAGATACTGTATATAAATGGTCAACAATACATGAAAAGATGCTCAACATCACTAATCATTAGGGAAATACAAATCAAAACCTCAGTGATATACCACTTCATACTCATTAGAATGGCTATTAAAAAAAATCCAGAAAATAATAAGTATTGAAGAAGATGTGGAGAAATTGGAACTCTGGTGCACCATTGGTAGGAATGTAAAATGATGTAGCGGCTTTAAAAAAACAGTATGATAGGCCCTTAAAATATTGAAAACAGAATTACCATATGACCCAGCAATTTCACTTGTGGGTATATAACCAAAAGAACTGAAAGAAGGATCTTTAAGAGATATTGGTCACCTGTGTTCACAGCAGCATTAGTCACAGGATTTGAAAGGTGAAAGCAACCTAAGTGTCCCTCAACAAATGAATGTATAAAACAAAACGTTTATATATTCATACATATCATAATATATATAATGAGGGGGGACCCTAAAAAACTGGAATTATCTTTTGGAGGGTGGGCCCCTTGTAGTACAGACTTCCCCTGCTAGGTAAGTATTCTAGGAACTCATCAGCTCATGTATCAGCTACTGTTGTTTTAAGAGGCTGTATTTGGCTTCAGTGAATTTTTATTTTTGGAAATTCTTTCAGCGCATTTGCCCCTTTCATGATGGGTGATTTACAAGCACACCTGCCCACACCATGCTGAGTGTTCAGCGGTTTTTTACCAAAAACAGTATAACCCCTGTTTCCCACCCTGAGCAACTTTTGTCCGTTTGTTTGTTTCCCTGGATGAAAAAAGTCTTCAAAGGGAAATGTTGCTGATGTGGAAGAGGAAAAACAAAAAAACGGCAGAAGCACTAAAAGGCATCAAAATTAACGAGTTCAAAAACTATTTTGAGCAGTGGAAAAAGCATCTTGATAGGTGTATTACATCAAATGGAGAATACTTTGAAGGTGACAAGTTTAAACAAGTAAGGATACACAATTTTTTATAAACAAATTCTAGGTCTAGAGAAGATATTGGTACACCCATGTTCACAGCAGCATTATTCACAAGATTTGAAAGCAACCTAGGTGCATAAACAAAATATTTGTTTATATATTCATATACACAATATCTAATATATAGTATATATTAATATACATTATAATATATTATTATATATCTGACGGGTTTCCCCTCATATATACACAATGAAATATTCACTAAAAAGAAGGAAATTTTGATATATGCTTCAGCATGAATGAACATTGAAAACATTGTGCTAGGTCAAATAAGTCAGTCACAAAATAGCAAAACACTGTATGTTTCCACTTATATGAGGTTGTGTGAGGATAGTCAAATTAATAGAGACACAATTTTGTGGTTGCCAGAGCTAGATGGAAGGGAAGGGATGGTTGCTGTATTGTTTAATGGGTACCAAGTTTCAGTTTAGGAAGACAAAGTTCTGGAGGTGGATAGTGATGATGTGTGCACAACAATGCTAAAATCTTAATGCCACTGAACTGTACACTTTAAAATGGTTAAGGTTGTAAATTTTATGTTATGCACATTTTACTGCAAGTTAAAAAAAAAAAAATATATATATATATATACATATATAGGCCGGGCGCAGTGGTTCACACCTATAATACCAGCGTTTTGAGAGACTGAGATGAGAGAATTGCCTGAGCCCACGGGTTCGAGACCAGCCTGGGCAACTTGGTGAGAGCTCATCTCTACAATAAATAAAAAAAATTAGCCAGGCATGGTGGTGCATGCCTGTAGTTCCAGCACTTGGAAGGCTGAGGCAGAAGGATCACCTGAGTCCAGCAGGTCAAGGCTGCGGTGGCTATGAGTGTGCCACTGCACTCCAGCCTGGGTGACAGAGTGAGACTCCAACTCAAAAAAATATATAGATATAGATATATATATGTCAACAAATGCATTAAGCTAATATACTAAGTTTTAATTTAAAAAAAGAACGCCGGGCTCAGTGGCTCAGCCTGTAATCCCGTGCCTTTGGGAGGCTGAGGTGAGTGGATTGCCTGAGCCCACAGGTTCGAGACCCATCTCTACAATAAATCAAAAAATTAGCCGGGCATGGTAGTGTGCACCTGTAGTTCCAGCTACTTGGAAGGCTGAGGTGGAAGGATTGCTGGAGCCCAGCAGGTCGAGGCTGCGGTGGCAGGGAGCGGCCACTGCACTCCAGTCTGGGAGACGGAGTGAGATTCCAACTCAAAAATAAATAAATACATAAAATAAATAAAAATAAAAAAATAAAAAACTAACCTCCAGCCAGCCTCGGTGGCTCAGCCTATAATCCCGTGCCTTGGGAGGCTAAGGTGAGAGTGGATTGCCTGAGCCGCAGGTTCGAGACCTGCTTGGGCAACTTGGTGAGACCTCATCTCTACAATAAATAAAAAAATTAGCCGGGTGTGGTAGGGCGTGCCTATAGTTCCAGCTACTTGCAAGGCTGAGGTGGAAGGATTGCTGGAGCCCAGCAGGTCGAGGCTGTGGTGGCCGGGAACGGCTACTGCACTCCAGTCTGGGCGACGGAGTGAGACGCCAACTCAAAAAAAAAAAAAAAAAAAAAAGAACCTCCCAAATCTTGTTCTGTGGCTTTTTATTCTTAGGAATATGCCTTTGAAAAGGGTTTTGTGGGCCAGGTGCGGTGGCTCAACCTGTAATCCCTGCACTTTGGGAGGCCGAGGCAAGAGGATTGCCTGAACCCAGGGGGTTCGAGAACAGCCTGGGCAATTTGGTGAGACCTTGTCTTTACAATCAATCAACAAAAAAAGCCTAGCCAGGTGTGGTGGCATGCACCTGTACTTCCAGCTACTTGTAAGGCTGAGGTGGAAGGATCGCCTGAGCCCAGCAGGTCGAGGCTGCGGTGGCCAAAGAGCATGCCACTGCACTTCAGCCTGGTCGACAGAGTGAGACTCTTGACTCAAAAAAAAAAAAAAAAAAA
>NW_007245841.1:448154-453193 GCF_000164805.1 Carlito syrichta | reverse complement strand
CCTGCTGGGCTCCGGCGATCCTTCCGCCGCAGCCTTCCAAGTAGCTGGAACTACAGGCGCGCGCTACCATGCCCGTCTAATTTTTGATTTATTGTAGAGATGAAGTCTCGCCAAGTTTCCCAGGCGGGTCTCAAACCTGCGGGCTCAGGCAATTCACTCACCTTGGCCTCCCAAAGCGTGGATTACAGGCTGAGCCACCGAGCCCGGCCTTTTTTTTTTTTTTGAGACTTATTTTTAGAGAAAGCTGAGGGGTATAGTGGTATGATTATGGCTCCCTGCAACCTTGACCTCCTGGGCTCAAGCAATCCTCCTGCCTGAGCCTCTCAAACACTGGAATTACAGGTGTGAGTCACCGTGCCCAGTGGATTTCTATCTGTATCAATTTAACAATTTAGCAGGCTGGGCACGGTGTAATCCCAGCGCTTTTGGAGGCGGGTGCGAGAGGATTGCCTGAGCCCGGGGGTTCGAGACCAGTCTGGACAACTTGGTGAGATCTCTTCTCTACAATAAATCACAAAAATTAGCCAGGCATGGTGGCATGCATCTGTAGTTTCAGCTACTTGGAGGGCTGAGGCGGAAGGATAGCCTAAGCCCAGCCAGGTCGAGGCTACAGTGGCCTTGAGCATGCCTCTGCACTCCAGCCTGGGCGACAGAGTGAGACTCCAACTCAAAAAAAAAAAAAAAAAAAAATTTAGCAGAATAATATTCCCATTTATTGACTACCAAATACATGGCATGAACCTTACATTCTTCATTTCATTTTGTCTTCATGATGTGGGTATTATCATCTCCTTATTAAAGAAGCAGAAACTAAGGCTCAGAAAGTTTAAGTGACTGCCTCCCCGTTCATTCAACTAGCAGCCTGGATCTGTCTGGTTCCAAAGCCCACTCTCTTAGCTACTGGTATATCCTGTTTGCATTCTCCACCTAGGAGATCCACAAAGTAGTTTGCTAAATTAAAGGCTGTGAGAAATTCTACAGTAAAGAAACCTATTTAAGTCGGTGTGATTTTGCATAACCCAAACTTGTTTAATTATATAACCCCCATAACTTCCTTTGTGGGGGGGAGGAAGTAGCACCCCTATTAATGAGCTGTAGATTCTGTCTTCAGAATATAACCATAACACCCAAGAGAATTGTAAATATGTATTCACATGAAAACACGTACACAAATGTTTATAGCAGTATTCATAGGCAAAAAAGAAAACAACTCAAATGTCCATCAATAACACGTTAATCAACAAAATGTGGCATATCTGTGTAATGGATATTATCTGGCACATAAATACTATTTGGCGATTAAAAAAAAGAGTGAGGCTGGGGATGGTGGCTCATGCCTGCAATCCCAGCAATTTGGGAGGCAAAAACTGGAGGACTGCTTAAGGCAAAATAGTGAAACACTGTCTCTACAACAACAACATCTTCAACAACAAAAATGAATACTGATACATGCTACAACATGGATGGACCTTGAAAACATTATTCTAAGTAAAAGGAGTCAGACACAAAGGCTACTTATTGCAATGGTCTGAGTAACACTAGGCTGCTCACCCGTGATACCGATAAATCAAGGGGCAGGGAAATGGTAGAAAGAAGTTTATTTCTGAGTTCAAATCCAGGGAGCAGAGCCAGACTCGAGGTCTTTTTAAAATGGTTCTGCTCACCCTCCAGATTATCACAGTTCACTTTTATAACCCCAGAGTTGTTAGTACCTATACATTAGCCACATGACCAGCAGAGCATTGTACAGAACTTGAGTTTCAGCCACATTTATCGATAGTGACATTTTTCATTCTAGACTTCCAGAGGTATCTCATAGCTTTTATCAGTAGGGTCGGGCAGAAGCATTAATCATGCTTGCCATAGAATAAAGGGACTTTACAAGGTCTAAGACATCATACATTATGTAAAAGTTATACAAATCACAAAACTTATGATTACATTGATACAAAAGTTACATACATATCACAAGACTTATGATTACATTGATCCTATATTATTAAAACTTATAACCACTCAGAAAAAGGGAATAAATAGGGATTTGCATCTTTCAGTTGATTGGGCATAGTCTACAGGGAAGTCAAGAATCCCCTGAAGCTACTTACTGGGAATGCATAGGAGATAAGGGGACTCTCAGTGATGTGCTCAGGAATGTGCCGGAGTGCTTGAACCCTTGCTATGCCCTTCTCTAGGGGCTGTGACAATATGGACGGACATTAGTGGGTCTCTGTATCAGTATTACAAGCATGCACCTCATAACAGTTTAGGTCAACATGACGGCATACAGAATGGTGGTCCCATAAGATTATAATACCATATTTTTTGCTGTACCTTTTCTATATTCAAATATGCTTTGATACATACATACTTGACCATTGTGTTACAATTGCCTACAGCATTCAGGGAAGTAACATCCTGTATGGGTTTGTAGCCCAGCAACAATGGACCATATCAGATAGCCTAGGAGTGCAGGAGACTATACTATCATGATTTGTGTAAGTAAACTCTGTGATGTTCATACGATGAAATCACCTAAAGACACATGTCTCAGAGCATATTCCTGTCATTAAGCAATATATGATTGTATGATTCCAATTATGTGAAATATTTGGAATAGACAAATCTATAGTGAGAGAAAGTATATTCATGGTTGCCAGGAGCTAGGGGAGGGGAGGAAACATGAATAACTGCGCATGGATATGGGGTTTCTTTTTGGGATAATAGAAGTGTTCTGAAGTTAGATAGTGGTAACGGTTGCACAATTTTATGACTATACTAAAAACCACTGAAATGTACATGTTAAAGTGGCAAATTTTGTGGTAGGTAAACTATATCTGAATTACAAAAGAAAAGAATACAATCACAACTTCGTGTACTAAGAACAACAGACAACTGAATCCTGGCCCACAGACCATTTATTCTGCCATTTTTGTACTGTATGATGAGAGGGGCATTAGAGATCCTTGGAGTTGCTATCCTACCCTCAATAAACAGAGCTCTCCAAACCCTAAGCAGAAAAACTAAACAGGAACAGAAGAGCAAAGGAAAGCTTGGAGACTGAGAGGCATCAAAGTGTCAGTGCAGGTGGCATTACACCCACCATTGAACTTTTATCTGCTAGATCTGTTTAACCTATTTTGACAACAGTCTAGAAGGCAATGTTCCTAAACCCCTTCTCTTCATCAGGTTTCAATTCCAACAATTGATTATGCTGTGTACCTGGCAGAGAGATCTCATTTTATTTGAATGACATCAGATTCACCTAGGTTTAAAGGAACTATAAAAACAATAAGCCAGGTCAGGCATGGTGGCTCACACCTATAAATAATCCCAGCACTTTGGGAGGCCGAGGTGAGAGAATTGCCTGAGCCCATGAGTTTGAGACCAGCCCGGACAACTTGACGAGACCTCATCTCTAAAACACAAACAAAACAGAAACAGAAACAAAACCAGAAAACTATAAGTCACTGAATTATAGAATTTTAGAATCAAAAAGGACTCTGGGGAGAGATTACCTGACCTAATTCTCTTACGTTAGTTATAGGGAAATTAAGGCCCAGAAAAATGCAATGGCTTGCCCCAAATCAAATAGCCAAGCATTGCTGAGACTGCTGACTGTCTTGCAGTAACATTCTCCTCTTCTTTCCTGGAAATGCCACCACCCCCCACACTCCACCTATCAGCTGTGGACATGACTAGAATAAAGGCTATCTTTCCTACTGAGATATGGTTGCATGCCTAAGTTCTGACCTGTAGGATGAAAATGGAAGCAACTTACAATTCCTGGGCAGTACACTTAAAGTTCAGGGATTGGGATGGGGCATATCTTTCTTTTTTCCTGCTGGCTGGGTTGCAGATTAAATTGCTAGAATTCAAACAGCCATTCTGGACCATGAGGTGCAAGTTCTACTTGGAGAATAGGAAAGCAATAAGATAGAATTCTGGGTCTTTCATAATTATGGAATTGTCATAGCAGTTCTGGAATGTTCATCTCCAGACCTTATGTGAGACATATATACATCTATTTTTTTCAACCACTGTTATTTCAATCTTTTATCATTTATAGCTGAATTGAATTCTAATGGATACAGAATATAGACAAAAGAGTTGGGCTGGGAACTCAGGTTTGTTGAATACAAGAACAGGACTATTTATTATTATGCTTATTACTTTAAAAAATTAATTGATTTATTTTAGAGATGGGGGTCTCAGTTTGTTGCCCAAGCTAAGCTGTTCCATGGTGTGCTCATAGTGCATTGCAGCATTGAACTTCTGGGCTCGGCTTCCCAAGTAGCTGGGACTATAGAAGTGTACCATTGTGCCCAGTCTGTTTATTACTTTTAATAATAAAAGCCAAACTGTGCTTCTAAGTGTTTTGTATATAGTAATTGATCATACTTGAGTGCTTACTATATGCTAGTTACCATTTAAACAATTTGTGTCATTAACTCATTTAGTCCTATTCAATTCACTAGAATAGGTCTATTTTTTTTTTTTTTGGTTTGTTTTGTTTTTGAGTTGGAGTCTCTGTTGCCCAGACTGGGTGCTCACTGCCAACGCAGCCTCGACCTGATGGGCTTAGGTGATCCTTCCGCCTCAGTCTTCTGAATAGCTGGAACTACAAGCGCACGCCACAATGCCAGCTAAGAATAGGTCTATTATTATCATCATTTCTATTTTACAAAGAGCCAGAGGCACAGAGAGAGTGAATAACTTGCTCAGGGTCACATATTTAGTAAAAGGTAGAGCTGAGATTTGAGCCCAGGCAGTCTGGTTCCAAAACCTATACTCTTAGTGCCTACATTACATTCTCTCTTATGATATGAGTTCCTCATCACCCCATACACCCATTTTACAGAGGAGGAAACTGAAGCAGACAATTGTCTGATCATTTGCGTAGAATCTCTTTGTTAGTCAGTGCTGCAGCAAGCATGAGAAGGCAGACTCCTAACTCCCAGTCCAGTGCTTTCTTCCCAGACCACCCTGCTGTCTCTGAGGCCACCCGCGCAGACACATAATCCCCACCTTCTTCCTCTTCC
>NW_007245841.1:446121-448134 GCF_000164805.1 Carlito syrichta | reverse complement strand
CACACACACACACACACACACACACACACAAAACCACCCAGCAGGCACCCAGACATTTTTGTGGCCAAGATGGCTACAACCTCCTTTGAGAAGCAGCCAGCTTTGCCCTCCACCAAATAACTTTGTTTTATTTATAGTCTCCTGCTTAGAGCTTTTGAACTGGCTGCTCATTCCAGGGAAGATCTTGATAACAACTGTTCCTTGGAGAGGGTTCATAGGAAACAAGGTGAATAAACACCACAGAGACCCAGTGTGTCTAGCTCCTGGGGGTGTTTATAAATCGCTATTGGTGTCTGAGTGAAAAGACTTTGAATTTAAAATGGAAGTTTGCACATTTTCACTTTTTAAAAAAAATTCAAAAACAGTTTATCCTTTGCTTTAAATAACCTCAGGGCAAGGCAAAAGAGAGAAACGGTCTTTATCCAAAGAAGGAGTCTTTTCTACTACTACTACTTATCTTTTTGTTTTCTTTGCTCCCTGCCTGGGTGGGGGGGGGAGGGGATCTAGGACCTAGGACAAGTTACTGTAGTGACTATGGGATGAGGGTAGGAGGAAACTCCAAGAATTTGTGAGTTAAAATGGCAGAATGGATGAATGACATTTAAGGATATAAAACTGGCTGGGTGTGGTGGCTCAAACCTGTAATCCCAGCGATTTGGGAGGCCGAGCCGAGGGTTGAGAGGATTGCCTGAGTGCGGGGGCTCGAGACTAGCCTAGACCACTTGGTGAGACCTTGTCTCTACAATAAATTAAAAAATTAGTCAGGGATGGTGGCGCATGACTGTAGTTCCAGCTACTTGGAAGGCTGAGGCAGAAGGATCTCCTGAGCCCATTAGGTTAAAGCTGCAGTGGCTGTGAGTGTGCCACTGCACTCCAGCCTGGGCGACAGAATGAGACCCCAACTCTAAAAACAAAACAAAACATAAAATTGAAGAAATAAATAAGGAAAGAAAGAAAAAGAAGGAAAGAAAGGAAGAAAGAAAAGTCGGATATTAAAGTGACCCATGAATTTACCAGTGTCTTTGGATTTGTGGCCAAAGGTGCTACCCTAAAGCATGACTATCACATGTGTCTGGAATTATTTGGCCTGGATGCTAATCTTGGCTTCATCAGTTGCTAGTTATGTGATTTTGGGAATGTGCCTCAGTAACTTCTTCGTAAAACGGGGGATAAACTCACAGGGTTATTGTGAGGATTGGTAACCATGTATGGGAAAAACTCTGTCTGATTCAGAGAGGGCACTGCCTAGCCACTCATGAAAGGGTAGCTGTCATTATTTTGCTTCCTTTGTGATGCCTCTAGGGCTAGAGGGAATGAAATGGGGTTGTTGAGGAAAGTAACCCCAAGAGGAGCAGGGGTAGGTAGCCAGTTGGTGATGCTGGTTCTTAAATACTTTCATTTGCATTGAATTAATCTCTATCAGAGGCTGTTGTGGTAAGATGAGGTTTCAGGATTGGAATACTCAAAATGGCTGATAAAGGGAGGCAGAGGTCCTCAAGTGTAGGGCAGAGCTGAGCCACCGTATGAGTCCTATGAATCCCCAGGTGGCTTTCCTGTGGGTATGTAGGGTCTCCTTAAAGGTCTAAGGGGAAAGAAAGGGGCCTTGGTCAAGGATCATGTGGGAATGTGGTTGGTGTGGTAGAGAAGTTCTGTAAGGTACTTACTGGAAGACACGGGATTTTCAAAGGGGAACGCGTTTTCACGGACATCTGAGGGGGAGATGATCATCCGAACGTGAGAGCTACTGGATGGGAGGACTCCGAAGGGGAGGAATGGGTGAAGGTTTCTTCGAGAGGGAGGGCTCGGGGGCCTCCATGATAGAATTAGGGTCTCTTCAAGGTGTTGGAGGGGGAGGCTTCTAGGGAAGAACAGTGGGGTGGAAGTCTATAAGGGCCAGAGTCCTCGGGACACTCGCTCCGGGGGGCGTGCGAGTGAACGCTCGGTTCCCGCTTCTCCCGGGTGGCCCCGCCTCCCGCGAGCGGACTACACTTCCCTGCAGGCCTCGCGGATAGC
>NW_007245841.1:443998-445767 GCF_000164805.1 Carlito syrichta | reverse complement strand
CTGGCGGTCAGGTGTCCCCTCTTCTCACGAGGGCGGGAACAGCTGAGATTGCAAGGTGGTCCCCTTTCCGGGTTTAAAAGAGAGCCCCTGAGAGTGGTCACACAGCTTTTGGGAGGGGGAGAGGGAACTCTCCGGAAGCAACTTGCCAGATGGGTGTGTTTGGGGCGCCCCTGAGAGTTGGCAGGACCCGAGAGGTTGCAGCCTGGCCGCTTGAGGCCTGCTGCCCCTACAGAAGTGGCGTGATGTTCGTAGAGGGAAGGGCCACTCATAGACTTAAGGTCTGGATGGCCTGGGAAGGAAGGCCCATCTCTTTCTGTTTCCCCCTCTTATCTGTGAACGTCTCCACACAACTAGGGCCAAAGGCTGTGGCGGAAGATACCTCTGTGTTGTAACTGAGCACCTGCAATTGATAGTCGTTGGAAAGGCTTTGTAAACCAATCTGGCGAATTCCCTCGTTCATTCACTTGAAGTCTCCGGTGGGGTGTTAGTTTTCCGGGGAAACTGTTGATACATCTAACTTCAAAACCCATTGAAACATTGTCGTCCTCCCAGACACAGAAGTTGACTTTGGAAAGTGCAACTTTTATGTACTCCAATTTGGGTGTGTTGCTTTGGGCTCTATCTCCCCTCCCAGGTCCTCTTCTAGCCTCTCCCTTCCTCAGCCCCAGAACATAAGATGTTTTATCTCTAATCACTAACAAATGTTCACTTTTTCCTCTATGATTAATAGAATTGTTTAAGGGCATTAAAAAACAAATTTGACAGCATAGGCTTTTCCATAAAACAGCGTTCATAGGACACTTTAAACCCTCTTACAGGAAAGTCTGTGGAATGTGTTTATTTCAGCATTTTGAGAATCGTGCTAGGGAAGTTCGAAAAGAGAAGGGCCTTAAGGGTGAAATCTAATGATTATTCAAACATTGTATCTCATGTTCAGGTGATGGCCATGCAGTGTGACCCTTGGCCAACCTTGTAGTCCCCTGAGTTGTTAGGCTTTTTATTTACAAAATGTGTCTGATGTGTGCTGCAGCAGTCCTGAGACATCTGCTAAATGAAACTAGAAAAGTTTACTTATGATAATGAAAATGGAGGAGTTGGATGAGCACTCTGTTGATTATTTTTGTGGAAAGGAAAAAAAAAAGTTAGACGCATGTTCCAAATAAGACCTTGAGAGGCTTGGGAGGTAAAAAGATGTAGTTTGTGAAGCATTGGGATTAAAGTGGCACTCCAAGTTTAGCTCCTTCTTCCCAATAAGAGTTGTAACTTGGATTTCAATAGCACTTAGAAAAACACTTTCCAAAAGCCATCTTAGAGTCGCAGTGTGTGCGTGAGGGCACCTACCATTCTTGTTACAGAAAAGTTCAAAAGCGTGCCTGACATGAGGCATCAAGTGTCAGAACTAGCATTAAAATCCAACAAGTAGAAGTTGGAATGATTAGCCCTCAGGTTTCTCTCCTGCTCTTAAAGGTAACAGGTTGACAGATACATTTCTCAAGTGTGTTTTGTGGAGCCCATAACTGTAATTCTGAGCACTCGGGCAAGGAAATTTACTAAGGCATGAAATTGTATTAAGCGTGAAATTAGTATGAAGAATAGCCTTATTGATTTTGAAACTAGACTGCTCTGTGATAAAACTGAGGCTTGGGAAATATGTTAGCTTTACTTGTGGAACTGAAAGAGAATATGAAGAGAGAAGTTATGAAAGTAGTTGTGATTTATAGTGACTGTTGTTTATGCAACTTCTGCCTGTAGCTGGCGGAGTGGGGTGG